>NC_092872.1:758194432-758474714 GCF_028372415.1 Notamacropus eugenii
ATAACCAAACACTTACCCCACAGAATTGTCCTGAGAATCAAGTGGGATAACATTTGCTCCAGGTCCAGCCATGTTCAGTAAACTCCAGCAGCCCCATTTCCTCAAAGATCACATAGAAACTCCTCCACTTTGCTCCACATATACATCTTGTACTGTCTGTTGGATTGTGAATGCTTAAAGAGCAGGACTGTTTCCTTCTGTCTGTGAGCCCTTAGGTCCTGTCCCAGTATCTGGTGTACTGAAGGCACTCAATGAATGCTTGTTGGCTGATTGAATTCAAGACCCACCTGAAGCGTGACCTAGATGAAGATCATTCTCCCATTCTACCTACTGAACTCACATTCCTCATCCACGGAACCCCCTTTCAAATATTTAAAGACAGCCCTCATAGGAACACACCCAGTCCATGCAGCATAGATTTGAGGCCTGTCACTGTCCCAGGGAGCTCCTCTGCATGCCCTCTCCAATGTCTTGGTTGCCTTTATGCCCATAAATCTGAACTCTGCTTCCCCAAACCTCTGCCCTCCACACTACCTGCATTCTGCCAGGAATGTATTTTTAAAATTAAAATGGCTATAATTGCTTTGCTCTGGGAATGTTACAGGTGCCCTTGGGCTTTGTTCGTTACTAGCTGAGGGCAGAACAGGGCATCACTCCCAAAGTGGGGGTTGGGAAGCCTTGGGCTGCACAGGGTGAATAAAGTCCCTTGACATGGAGGGCTTGAAGCCAGACTCCTGGAACAGCTCAGATAGAAATGGGCTGGGTTGGGCACAGAACACAGTGCCCACTGAAGGGCACATGGAGTAAGCTGGAACCAGGAGGTCGGGTCCAGACAGAGTCTTCTGAACCTCAAGAGAAAGCCAGACAGATGTCTAGAGCACCAACATCGGCTGCTGGCTCCTGGTTGAATGGCTCATGTCCCTTTGCCCCACACTCTGTAAACAGCCCCTGCTCTGTACTATTTCGAGCAAGGCCAATGCTTTCATTTCTCAAGACATTTTTCTTAGGAGCAATGAGAAATCATTGCAGTGGAAAGAACAGAAAATCTGGAATCAAGGGACTTAGCTTCAAGCCCTTCCACCTGTCAACTGTTGTTGCATTTGTCCTTTGTTCTTGAAGAGGACCATGACATCAGAGAAATGGTGCTATGACTTACAGTTGACTTTGATTTGAGCGAGGGAGGGCTGTACAAGGTCACCAACCTCACTTTCTTCTCCAGAGCCATCTGGGTCCAGTGACCTGATATTCATCAGGATGACTGGAGATGGCCCAGGATGCAATGGGAAGACCCTGGCCCTTTCAGGTTAAGGTCTTATCACATTCTCACTCTCAGTGAGATGCACCCATTCAATGAATAGGCTTCTTTAAGTTACTCCAGGGATGGCCCCTTTAATAAAAAAAAAAAACTGGGAGGGGAAGACCCTCAGGGTTCCTAGGTAAAAGAGAAACAATTACTATTTAATTATTGCCTCTCAAATGTATGACTCTGCTGAAGTCCCTTTCTGCCACTCTACCGCAGTTTCCTCTTCTGTAATATGAGAGGGTTTGGCTCGATGAACTTCACAATCTCCTCCATCCCTGAATCCTGTGATGCCCTAAAAATAAAGAACACATTGCTCCTAAGTCAATGACTGAACCCCAGAAGAAGATTAGGGGATGAGCACCATGGACAGGTTCCTTCTACATTCCCCAAGATGGATCCTAGGTGCCAAGCAAAAGCTTGGTTTGTTCCTTCCCCTCCTTGACACTTCCCTAGTGAAAAAGTCTTCAAGTCAATTGATTTTACAGCTTAACTGTGTCTCTCTGCACTTCCCCCACAGGCTACTGATGCTTCCCTCTGGGGCAGAATAGACTAAGGCTGGCATCTACATGACAATCCTTTAAATACTGTAAGTCATCTTCTCTCCTCTGGGCTGAACCTGCTCCCTTCCTACCACTGATCCTCCTGTGTCCCTGTCCCAGTTTCCCTGCTCTTGTCACAGAATATGGAGGAATGAGTGCTTCCTTGTGGCTCTCAAAGCATCTGAAGGTCATGCTCCATGAGGTTGGCTGCCCCATCACACCGCAAAATCCTCGTCAGATTTTCCTCAGTCTTCTGACAGGCTGTGGACTTATCACACTATCCCAATGTATCTCAGGAAGAAAAAGAAAAATGGGGTTTTTCAAGTGTACAGTTTTTGAAAGATAAGGTCCTTAGGTAAATGGAGTTTTGCACAATTAACTACAGAGTGATATCTGCCTATGGACCTTCGGTTTGGAAGTCTGTCAGTAACAACTATTTCCCTCTTCTTTCATGCTCATAGGAGATTTCTGGCATCCAGCAATATTTCTTCTGCAGCTATTCTGCATAGTAATCCCCTCTGTGAGGGACAGAGGGACACCCTGACCCACCAGGTGAGGAGTCTGACAGGCGATAGACATTTATGAAGCACCAATTATGTGCCAGGTCCTGGGGATTATATGAAAGAAAAAAAAAAAACACAGCTCCTGCTCCCAAGGAAGAAGACAACACAGAGAGGGAGTGGCTATATAGTGCTAAGATTATCATTCCCATTTGACAGATGAGTAAAGTGAGACTCCATGTGACTGGCTTGTCCTAGATCCCAGTACCAAAAAGTTTCAGTCAACTTTCAGTGCCACAGCTTATGCCAAGCCCAGCCCCATCCAGGGCTGAGCTGCCAGCCCAGATCATCCAGGGCAGGACTCTTCTCATTCTACCCCCCAAGACTCCTCTTGCATATTGGGGCAGGGGTGGGGGGGGAGAGCTAAGATCATAACTTCAAACAGGCAGCTAAATGTACATATAAACAGGAGAGGGTGAAAGTGGAGACAATGCCTCAGGGAGATAATTGGAGACAGCTGTAGGCAAGACCGAGGTGGAGCAGAGGAAGGGAAGGCTGCTCTGGGGGCCATGGCCCTGGCTGGTGGCTGCCCAGTCACAGAGGGAGTGGGGCTAGCGTTGAGGAGATGATGGACTCCAAAGTCTCTCAGGTCCCCAACCATCCTGTCAGGGAGGTAACACAAGCAGTATCCTTCCGCCATTTTCTGGAAGATATTGAGAGGTTTAACAACTTCCCAGGGTCCAACAGCAAGCAATACATGGGGCAGGATTCAAAACCTGGGCTCCAGGCTCCATTCAGTGATCTCACCAGCTCACCACATGGATCTCACTTCAGCGCCCCTAAGGGAAAGAGGAGGAGAGGGCAGAGACCAGATCAGCAGATGACAAAGGTCAATAACCCAGCTCCGTCAAAGGCCAAGCCTGTCTTTTCCGGGGTGAGGGAGGATTCCCTCCATGAACCATTCAGGGAACCTCTTTTATGATATAAGTCCGCAGTCATTTCTGTATTTACTATCATGGTTGATTGGTGGTTGTCCTTTATGCTCCAAGAGGACCAAAGTGCCATCACTATGTCCAACTCTGGCTGGTCAGACCAATATAAGCTGGGAAGGCTCTGCCTCAGGCTGGGCACAGATAGTCCATGTGAACGTTTGGGGTGGCTACTTCAAATCTGCATGTCCTGCATGTCCTTGGAGCTGTTTCAATTCTGCTTTGCTCATAGAACACAGCACCCTTTCTGACGTGGGCACGCCATTATGAGCAGTCCTGTGCCAGCGTCTCCCATGTCACACAATCAAATCCAAAGTTCTTCAAAGAGACCCTGAGAGTGCCCTTATATCGCTTCTGACCTCCATGTGAGTTTGCCCTGTGTGAGTTCTCTATAAAATGGTCTTCTAGTCAAGTGTATGTTTTCATTCAACTGAACATGCGAACTCCTTCAGTTAAAGAAATTAAATATAGGATGGATTGTGTTTGTATAGCATAAAATAATAATAATAGCTAGAATTAATATAGTGTTTCAAAGTTTACAAAATACTTTACAAATATTATGTCATTTAATCTTCACGACAAGCCGGAGGGGTAGGTGTTTTTATTAAGCCCATTTTATAGATAAGGAAACTGAGTCAGAGAAACTAAGTGACTTACTCAATGTCACGCAGCCAGCAAGTAGATGCAGCAGAATTCAAACTCAAGGTTTCCTAACTCCAAGTCCAACATTTTGCTGTCTGTCCTAACTTGTCATCGTGTGTATGCATGTGTGTGGTGCTTTATGCATTTTATCTATATTCTATGTGTGTACCTGAAAGTATATGTATACGTGTGTGTGTGTGTGTGTGGTAGAGAGCGAAGCAGAGACAGAGAAGAAGAGACAGACAGAGACAGACAGAAAGAACACTTTAAGCTGCTCTAAGACTTTGGGGACACCATATATTTAAATTTACAAGTAACATTATTTAGGTGTTAGCATGTATGAGGCAGCTTGGCCTAATGGATAGAAAGTTGACCTTGAAGAGAGAAAGACCTGGATTCCAATCCTGCCCCGATATCTGTTTGCTGCATGACCCTGGGAAAATCTCTTAATTTATCAAACCCCTAAACCAATGATGTCAAACCCAGATAGAAAACCGCACACAAAGATTCCTGAAGGCGCCATATTGACTTCTAAAACTTCATGTTTACATGTAGTAGCCAGGGGGCGCCATCGTGCACAGTCCATGGGTCTAGAGTCAGAAAGACTCCTCTTCATGAGTACAAATCTGGTCTCAAACACTTACTGGCTGTGTGACCCTGGGCAAGTCACTTCACTCTGTCTCAGTTTCCTCATCTTTAAAATGACTTGGAGAAGGAAATGACATATTATTCCAGTATCTATGTTGAGAAAACACAGTTGAATTCAAACACAATTGAAACTACTTAACACACACAAAACATAATCTATGTTCTGTTGTATTTTTATTACTTTGTTAAATATTTCCCAAATACATTTTGATTTAGTTCAGGCCACACTGGAGTGTTGATGGGCTGAAATGGGTCCATAGGCACATCTCAGTGACATCTCTGCTCTAGGTATCTCTAAGCTGCAGAGGAAATGCCAACTTGCATCGTAGTGGGAGCTTCTTCAGCTAGGAGTTCTCTCTACTACTGAAATCACACATCCTGTGTCTGTGTGTATGTCTGTGTTTGTGTGCGTGCGTGTGTGTGTGTGTGTGTGTGTGTGTGTGTACGCACGCACATGGACCACTTCTGCCCTTCCATCCCAGAAACAGGCTCCTCCACCTAAGGAAACCATAGCAGTTCCTGGCAGAAAGGGTTTGGCTACCTCCCCACTGGCTGGGGAACCCTTCCCATAACGAAGCCTTTCATGCCCCCTGCTCCCACAGCCTTCAGTGAGCATCCAGCCTGATGAGACAGCTATTGGAAGTCAGTATAGGATGGTGCTTGATCCGCTATGGATCACTTCTGCTTTTCCTTCCTGGGATTCCCCATGTTGAGGAGCTGCTCAAGGTCACAGGCCCCACTCCATGTCCTGTCCAATGTTGAAAATTGTTTCTCCTAGATAAGGTCAACAGGATTGTGGGATTTCTCCCTTGAGTGAGCAGAGATGGAGACAGAGAGGGAAGAAGTTGCTGTTCTGAACCAGAAAGACTTGTGAGGTGGATTTGGAGTTAGGAGACCTGGGTTCTGATCTCAGCTTTCTTAGCTCAGGCTCTCATCTTTTCTCTTCTGGGCTCAGATAACATGTCCAACTGGTCTCCTTGCCTCCAGTCTCTCCTCTCTCCAATCCATCATCCCCAGCACTGCCTGTTTTCATCTCCCAATGGAGTACTATGAACCTGGCATTCTTCTACTCAGAAGTCTTCAGTGCCCACCTCACCCCCACCTTTCAATTCTAACCTTAACCCTAAATGCCTGACTTCAGAGGGATGGGCCATCTGCTGATCTCGAGTTCAGCACTTTCGGCGATACCACATGCCTGCTCTCATCCCTGCAGGCTTCTGAGGCTTCTTGGAAATCTCATTTCCTTCCTCCTTCTGTCCAGTGGTCTGTATACCTCCCATAGAATTCTCCCTCCACTGAACCTCATCCAGCTTCCATAAGCTCTCTTGTTCCTATATTTTCTCATGTGAGTAAATCTTACAAACTGCTGATCCACTACGTTTCATCTGCTCTATTTCTTTCAAACAAGTCACCTTTTGGAGTCATAGGTCAGTCAGAGGGCTCATCCCATTAACCCCAAGTTTATTTCCTTTACAAAAGGTGGTTGAACCTTTGGGGCAGTACTGTAAGACAGGAGGTCAATACAGTTACTTTGGATGGAATGGGGGGTTCATGAGAATGTGGGAAGTGGGCGCCCCAGCAACCCCATCTCTGTATCTCTTCTGAGGGAAGTACCTGGGTTAGTAGTAGAAGTCAGGAAGACTCTATAGTTCCTTGAGGGTGGAAACTGAGACCAATGGAAAAGTGAGGGGGGTTGTATCCACCCCTCTATGAGTACTGTCAGTTCTTTGTTTTATTTATCATTTTCATTGTGGTGCATTTATCCAATATGCATTGTTACCTTGAGTGCTTGCTTTGGAACTGGCTACTGGTTTCCCATCATCAGTAGATTCTAACTTCAGAATTCAGAGTGGGAAGAGATCCACCTTAGAGATGCTCCAGTCTAAACCTCTCCTTAGCCTCATACCTGGATTGGAGAAGTAGCACAGTCAAGATCCAATTCCAGGTTCTCCCATGTCATATCCAAGGCTCCTTAACCTACTTCATAGTGTGTGAGGAAATATTATTAAATACCCAGCCAAAAAAAAAAAAAAAAAAACAGTGGGAAGGAATGACTGACCTGCCCCTTCAGGCTTCCTTTTTATTTCCCCCAGATGAATAATATGTAACATTTTTGGAAGTAAAACACTGAGCCCCCTCCCTTCTCAGGGCCTTCCACTTTGGGAAAGGGAAGGCAGGATTTTTCTCAATGTGGCAAACCCATCACAGCCCAGGCTTGCCCAGCACGTGTTCATTCCTCTTTCTGACAGAACATTGTAGAAATCAATTTTTCAGATGCATCCCCCTTCCCCCGTCCCCCCATTCCAAATCAGAGGATGAAATGCTGTCCTCAGAGTGCACACACAGATGCTCCTGGTCTACATTACACCTCCCCAAGACCTGCGAGTTAAACAGTGTTAAACAATTCAGAGCTAAAACGTTCCAGAGTCCAGAAGCAAAGGCTCGTGTTCTGCAGAGACCCACTGTGGGGAAACTACTCCCTCACCCCAGCCCCTCGATTCCCTTTTTAAAAATGAAAAAAAATCAGCCTGCTGTACATTTCTGTGACTGCTAAAACCATAACATCTGGAATGCCATCCTGGAGCCCGTCCAGATGTTTTCCATGAGGAACACTTTGTAAAAATTGTCAGCCTTCAAGGCATTTGTGAATTCTGTAAGCGGAGCAGGCTCCCAGGCTCACCGAGGAGCAAATATAGGATTATAAAGTGCGAAATGCTTTTCACAACTGTATAAGCAATAACGCGCTTTGGGTAAATATTCGGGGAAAATTATTTTTACAGACTCGGCAAGTGGCCCCGATCCAATGTGCAATTAGGTTTGCACTTCAGAGAAATCAAGCAGCCCGGGACAGCCTGCATTCCAGTCCCTGGCTTGGAAGCCTGAGCCTGTAACCTGGGGAAGCACCTCACATCCTGGGCATTCATTTGGCTGTTTGTAGGCAAGCCAGCGCCAGGAGAAGCCAATGGGTCCCAGGGCTGCTTCTATTTATCTTCCTGTCCAGGGAGTTTTAGAATGCACTTTACAAATCCTGCCTTGGTTGATCTGGGAGTCCTGTAGTCATTAGTCTGGAGTTCACCAACATTCATGTGTATATGTATGTATGTGTGTGTGTATATAGATAGATATATGCTATATAGATAATATATATACACGTGTGTATATTTACATATGTGCATATATGTTGTGTGATGTATACATTGTGTTTACGTATGTGTCATATATAGTGTGTATACATACATATATGTCTGTGTAAATACCCATATTGACCTGTGAATTTGCCCAGAAAACCTGTTAGATAGAAAACATGGGTTTATATTATTTAAAAGGACCTTGGACTCCATTTGAAATGCAGGACTTCAGTGATACCCAAAGCAAATCCTCCTCACAGAATGGCTCCCGATCCCTGCCCATCTGTCTTGCTCCCACCAAGACACAAACTTTTTAGTGTTACGTTCACTGGTTCATCAAACGCTTACGAAGTACTTCCTGTCTTCCAGGTCCTGTGAGAGATGCTGGGAGTGCAACAAAAGCATAGAAAGAAATGATCTCTGCCCTTCACTTCCATTCTAGTGAGTGGAAACAATACGTGTGTTTATTTTTTGTTCAGCCATTTCAGTCATGTCCAATTCTTCATGACCCGATTTGGCAGAAAGGCTAGTGGTTGGCCACTTCTTTCTCCAGATCATTTTATAGATGAAGAAATTGAGGCAAACAGGGTGAAGTGACTTGCCCAGGGTCTCACAGCCAATAAGTGACTGAGGCCAGATTTGAATTCAGGTCTTCCTGGCTCGAGAATATATACAAAACCATTTCAGGGAAATCTCTTGGCTCTAAGGAGATGATCCAGACAGGTCTCAGGTTAGGGGCAGCACCTGAGCTGGGCTCTGAAGGTAGCCTGGTCCTTTGATGTCCCAGGAAAAGGAGAAGCCTGTCCCTCCTCCACAGTCTGTAGCGGCAGTTGGTAATGTTTGTTGGTGTTAGAGTAGAAATGAGCTCCGTTCCTGGGACCCCAACATGCCCCCCTCCCTGGGTGGGCGGTGATCATTCTCAGACTTGTCATTTCTTTCATTCTTTGTCTGTTTAACCCTCAGGCCTGTGCCCAACTGTTGATCGCTCAGGAGTAAAAGGAATGAGAGATTTTGGTTTTGGACACAGGATAGGAAGCCATCTCTAGAGTCCACAGGTCACTTGCCTCAAATTTCAAACTAGGATCCCTTTGGCATCTAAGCAGAAATGGTCATTGTAGGAACCAATTCTACTTTTCTGTCTTGTGGAATTGAAGAGCGGGGAGTACAAAGCAGAGAGGCTGTGCAAAGTACAAAGCCTGTGGAGGTCATTAAATTCTGGGTTTGGAGTCTGGCTCTGCTCCTTTGTGACCTTGTGCAGATCCTCAGTGTGCCTCAGTTTCCTCATCTGTAAGATACAGGGTTTGGTCCAGTGATCACTATAAGGATCCACATTCAGCTCCACATTCTGGGGTTCATGTTCTAGGGACCCTCCTAGCTCTGACATTCTGGGTTCTAAGGTTCCTCCCTGCTTTGATATTCTATATTAAAAGGCCCCTTCAGCCACTGACAGTCTTTATTCTAAGAGCACTCTCTGCTCTAAAGTCCATGAAATCTAGGAAAGTGGCATCTGGAACTTTCACAAGCCCCACCCCAAAGACCCTCAGGTTCCACAAAGAAGGTAGCCTGGAACCCCTTCAAATGATCCTTCACATCACAGCCTATGGGTGAGACACAGAAACATAAGTCTCTTATTTGACAGCCAAGGAAATTGAGGCCCAGATATGAGAGGGGCATTGGTCATAGGGAGCTCCAGGGGCAAGGTCTGGCTTTCTTCAGATCTATCATCACTATATTCATCAGCAGATTCACCGGCTCACACCCCAGTTCCATAACTCCAGCTTTCTTGGGTTCCTTTGGTGAAATTAATGATGAGCCCATCTGAGTAATCTTGGGCACCCCTACCCCCTCTCTGGGCCTCTGAGGATATGGCCAGGGAGGTCTTGAAGGTCCCTCCCATCATGAGAAGAATAGTGAGCCTTCAGTCAGGCTACAAGCAGTGGTCACCCATTTTCATCCCCACAAACACTGGTTTCCAATGTGGGAGGTCAGGAAGTGGATGGTCACTTTGTCTTTGCAAACATTATCTCTCACAGTGAGTATAACAGAGCTCTGGAGAGAGTTCTAATGGGGCCCTCCCAGGCATCCATCCTACAAGAGACAGGGTTAGATCATGACCCTGTGTGGCTAACTTAGGACTCTAAGATTCAGAGCTGGAAGGGACCTGAGATGTACCTCCTTCATTTTCAGATGGAGAAACTTAGACCTTTAAGAGTAAAATGACCTGCTCAAAGTCACTGCATCAAAGATGAGAGCCAGGATACTAACCCAGGTTCTCTGACTCCTAATCCAGAGATCTTTCTTTCTTCTCTAGGACTTGTTGGTCCATATTCTAGCAAAGGCCCCTCTAAGTCCCCTCTAAGTTGAGACAGGCAAACCTCCCGTGACAGACATATAACTCCCTAATCATATACCATCTCCACTTCCCAACTCCCAAGTGTCTGCTGTGGGCAGGACAGAATCCTGAGCTCCAGGGTTCACAAAGACAAAAGCCCCTTGACCCTTGCTTGCCTGGAGCTCATAGCCCAGCTGATACTGGCAGGGCCTGGGAGGGGTGGCAGCTTCAGGTGAGGCTTAGCTCAGGTCATGGATGACACTTGGGTACTCATACCAGATCAGGAATGTGGGAACGCAGCCGCCTCCAGTTTTCCAAGCCTGAGTCCAACATGATTCAAAGACCACAGGAAGGGATGGGAAAATGCTGAAGAAATAAGAGGCTTCCGAGGTTGGGCACACGGGTTAGTCTGGTCTCCTGGATACGGCATGCTCTGGGGTAATTTGGCCATCCTGAGACCTTTCTCCTGGTAGTGCCAAACTCCAGGCCTCGAGCTCTCACTCAGGGCCTGAGATGCTTCTTGGAGCGCATCTCCACAGCTCTCCTTAATGAAATGGACCTGGGTTGATGGACAACTTCCGTTTCCTGCTGAAGCCCCAGCTGCAAGCAGGCCCGGGGTCCTGGGCGCTGTAAATCAGCCTTTTGTACTCCGGCAGGATTCAATGAACTGCAGGTGTGGGCTGCCCGGGCCGCCGGGGATTAGGTAGCAGCCCAGGATCCCCAAACTCAGCAGGCCTGGCCATCCCTGCACCACATGTGGACCGGGGGGAACGCTGGAGGGATGTGGCATCAGACCATGGAATGCCAGGCCAGTCTTCCACATCTGCAGGGAAGCAAGAGAGCCCCACACGATGATGTCATGGCTGAGACATGGCAGCCAGAGAGATGGACCAATGCTGCAGGGAAGGGGGCTGCCCATGCAGAGGTCGCTGTTGGTCAAAGAAGGGTCACAGGGATGGGTCAGGGCCTATGGGATGCTCCAGAGAGGTATGTGTATGACAGAGAGTCACAGAGACAGAGAGGGGAGGAAAGACATGAGAGACAGAGGGGAGGAGAGATGAGAGAGAGAGAGAGAGAGAGAGAGAGAGAGAGAGAGAGAGAGAGAGAGAGAGAGAGAGAGAGAGAGAGAGAAGACAGAGTGGGATGGAGAAACATGAGAGAGAGTCAGAGATAAGAGGGACCAGAGACAGAGAGGGAAGGAGATACATGAGAGAGAGAAAGAGACAGAGACAGAGGGACCAGAGACAGCAAGGGGAGGAGAGACACAAGAAGAGAGACACAGAGGGACAGACAGAGATGGGAAAACAGACACAAGAAGACAGAGACCGAAGAGACAAAGAGGGGCAGAGGAGCAGGGTGGGTCTGTGAAGGGATGCTCCAGAGAGAGGGCATTTGGGGGTAGAAGGGAGAGAGACAAACAGAGACAGAGAGGAGAAAGATGGGGAGAGAGAGCCATGAAGCCACAGAGATAGATAGGGGAGAGACATAGACAGAGACAGAGGAGAGCAGAGGAGCAGGTTAGGGCAGAGATGCTCCAAAGAGGAGACATGTGTGAAGGGTTGGCAGAGGGCAATACAAAAAGAGATAAAAGAGATAGAGAGAGAGTGGACAGAAAGAGAGATGGGGGGACAGAAGTACAAAGTACAGGTTACGCAGAGATTGAGTGTGTTTGAAGGGAGTAAAATTGCGGGGTAAGAGAAAAAGAAAGAAAAATGCAAGGGAACAGAGGAAGAGAAGAGGTATAGGGGGAGAGACACAGACAGACAGGAGAGAGAGAAGGAGAGAAAAGAGGAAGATAGAAAAAAGGAGAAATAGAGAAAGAAAGAAAGGTTTAGCACCCCTATTGATTTACTCCCAACTTGCACTTGAACTGGAGAGTTGGACACCTAGAAAAGTGATTGCTACCTTGGATTCAAGGGTGTTTCATGTCTAAAAATCACAGATTCTGAACCCTTACTGGTGTGCTTCACATTAGCAATCAGTCATTAGACTCAAAAAGGAATTTACTTAAATGGTATAGTATAGTATGACCAATAGATATACGGATAGTCTCACCATGTAATAATACTAGGATGTATTTTCCCCATAATAAATGCTCTGTGCATGGGGAGAGTGGACATGACTTAGAAACAATGGCTGTAAAATAAATATGTAGGGAACACATGTGACCAAGACACTCCAGTGCAGGACCTCAATGTTCTTGCTCTCTTTATAGATCCTTCACAAAGCTTCCTGTCAGACATATCATCCATGCTGGGCTGCTTGTTCAGTTGGACTTGACCACCTTTAAGTTCAGGCTCAGTAGCAATCCTTGGCTAGGATAGTGCCATATTCTTTCAGAAAGAGCAGGGACTCAGCCGGGGAACAGCAGCAGTCTAACTAGTCCTGTTCCCTGGGGGCTTCTCCACCTAGGCTTATCATTTTCCTGGCAAGAAATGGAAGAACCCAGGTAAGCCTTCCTTCTCAACAACTCTTCCTTGTTCCCCTCAGGGAGACCCTCCTCTCCAGGTAATGGCATTTCCCAGCTCTTCCAGGTGAGGCCAAAACTAGGTCATGGCCATTGGCCAACCATCCCCCAGAGGCTCTAGGGTTGGCTCCCCAGTTCTTTTGTTGTAGTCTGTTTCTCCTGTAGGTCCATGCAAAGGACGGGTTGGGGGAAAGGCATCTTGGTGATGGATAGTCAAGTCCATTGTCTTGACTGCCTCAATTACTTGCAAACATGCTCCTCCCAACTTTCACATCCTTCACAGGTCATCTGACCAGTGACCTCTGAAAGGGGCTCCCCCTCTACCAGGTATAAATGCACTGGGAGGGCTATGATTCCCTCCCTCTCCTTGCCTCTGTTACTTTCCCCTTAGAGTCCATGTGACTTTGGGTAAGTCATCTCTACTTTTGGGGCAAAATCTCTTCAACCATAAAGTAAGAAGCACATGCTTGATGATTTCTGAGTTTCTTTCAGTTCTGAATCTGAAGATTCTAAGGCCTGCATGACAGCCTTGTCTCTGTCACTATTTCTGTGGATTTAGGCAAGCTGTTTCATCTCTATGTGCCTCAGTTTGCTTTTCTGAAAAATGGAAAAATGTGTTGTTTCTAACACCAATGGTTGTTGTGAGGATCAGTCAACCTTACAGAGGTATGAATGGTTTGGGAAACATGAAACAACTAATATTTGGTGCTTTCTGGATTGAGGATTTTCTAGGTAAGGATCTTCCCTCCACCACACAGATCACAAACCTTCCACCTTTTCTTGTACCATGCATCCCTTATCTATAAATCTTCCATAGAGGAGAAGACTGAGGTGTAATGTGCAGAGACCTGGAAGCCTTAAAGAATAGGAAACAAAGCAAAGGGAACAAAACAAAGGAGAGAGAGAAAGAAGGAGACAGAGAGAGAAGGGGAAGGGGGAAAGAGAGAAGGAGAAGAGGAAGAAAGAAAAAGAGGGAGAGAAAAACAGACACAGAAAGGCAGAGACAGACAGAGACAGAGAAGGGGCAAGGAGAAAGGGAGAGAGAAAAAGAGGGAGAGAAGAGGGAAAGGAGGGAGAGGAAAAAAGAGAGGGAGAGAGAAAGAGACAGAGAGAAAAGAGGAGAAACAAAATGAGAATGAGAGAGAAAGGACTGGAGAGGGACAGAAAAATATATATACATAGAAAGGTATAAAAAAATAGGAGCAAAGGAGGGAATACGGGAAGGGTTAAAGAGAGAGAGTCATAGAAACAGAGCAAGAGAGAACAAATGAGAAAAAATGCACATTCTTTAGAACATAGGATGCCAGAACTGGGAAGGACCTCAGAGACCATCTAGTTCAACACTTTCATTGGACAGAGAAAAAAACTGATACCCCAAGAGGGGAAGGGGCTTGCCCAAGGACACAGAGGGACCCAGAGATGGGACAGGAAGTGGATTCCAGGCTTTGGGACCCAAGAGGTTGCCCTCTGCATGCAAACTTGCCCAGAAGTCTCTAACTTAGCTTCTGAGCCAAACTGGTCCATAAAACAATCTACAGTCCCAGAGTAATTTAGCATAAAACATTGTTAACTGTCCTTAGGAACAATAAATATATATTTAAAAGAGATTTATTTCAGGCACGCTAAAAACTCTACCCAGCCAACAAAAACCAGCATGTGTCATTCCCTTTCTCCCCAGCCGAACTGCTCTGAGGAGATTGCTTTTAATATTGGTTCATAAGACTTGGGGCTGACGAGACATAAAACCAGGTCTGGTTTGGTTATTACTGTACCGATAAAATATATCGAAGACAACATATCCTTAATTTTCAAACGAGCCTGTTTTTCATTAGCTTATCTCGATAGGTTAAGTTAATCATTATTTTCAACCATATATGATTTAGCTATCATGTCATTAATTCCTGGACCGTCCGGCTGAGTAATAGCTGTGGTTTTCTCCTTTACAAATTCATCTATTTCCCGAGAACCCGGCAGAGTCAGATTCCGCGCCACATCTGGTTTCCATTGTCCATAATTGCCATTTGCCGAGTTCTAATCATGTGTTATTGTAAGGACCACAGTGTCAATCATGCTCCTAATGGGGAAAATTCAATGCCAAAATACCTGGGAAACTGGAAGCTGCCTTCAACAGGTGCATTTAGCTCCTAGGTTTGAAGGAGAATTCGAGCCTCCCCATTTACATAAATCATTTTAAGGAGAAATGATACTCTCCCCCTCCCTCCCCAGGAGCAGGAAAATGAGCCCCGCCCCATCTCTGCATCCCCTGTGGCCCCAGGAACACTGCATTTCAGACATCTGCCAAGCCGGAAGTCTCTGTACACATATGCTCACTCAGCAGACACTGGGAGCTAATTATGGGAAGACCCAGGAAGCAATAGCATCCAGATTCCCTGAGCTCTGGGACCAGGCCGTGCCATTGGCAGGTCCCTCCTTGATAAACACAAAGACAACCATATTCTTCCTAATCAAGGTTCTGCCCTCTCAGAATGAAAAGGCCACTGAGTGAAAGGGGGCAACAAAGAGGGCTGATTCTGGGATCCAAGGTCCTGGCCTCCACTTCCAGCACTGACGCTTCATACATGGGGGACAAGTTCTTTCCTCTCCTTGGTCTCCTCATTTGTGAAAATCCCTGAAGGCTGCCCTTGAGAGTCCCATCCAGCTCCAGGTTTGTGATCAGACAGACTCTAATGAGCTTCAAGAATGTATCAACTTCAGGATTCGAGAAAAGTACAGTGGAAAACATGCAGCCACAAAATGAGCAGCCATCCCACAGTCAAACCTCCCCAACTTGGGTTGCTGACCACATCAGGGGGAGGTGGTCAGGGCTCAGGGATGGGACACAGTGGGGGGAAAGCTCTGGATTTGGTACCATAAAACCTGGGCCATGACTTCAGCTCTGCTTCAATGACCTGTGTGAGCTTGCCTCAATAATTTCAACTCTGGAGCTTTATTTTCCTTATCCATGAAGGGAAGGCTACCTCTAAGTATCCTTTCAGTTCTAAATTTCAGGACTCTAGGGTCTGGATGCTAATCTCACTCACCCTGGCTGCTATTTCCATAGATTTAGGCAACCTGCTTTGTTGCTCTGTACCTCAGTTTACTCTTTCTGCAAACTGAGGATAAGAGGGTTTCTCTTGAGTGCCTCAGATGAGACCCCTGAGATGAGAGTCATTTGGGAAACAGGAAGTACGTGGCATTTTTCTGGATTGGAGATTTCCTGTGTAAGAGTCTTCTCACCACCACGTGGACCAGAAACCCTCCACTCCTTGTACCAAGCAGTTCTTGTCCCTGTGTTGCCACAAATCTCCCATAGTTAGTCCATCAAAAATGTCTTTATTAAGTCCTTAATCTATGTTGGGCACGGTGCTGCCAGAGAAACACAGAAAGAAAAACAAATCATCCCTACCCTCAAGGCACTCTCATTCCAGTAGGAGACACAGCAGGTAACTAAATATTTACATATAAAAGAGAAAGAGTTGGTGGGAGGTGATCTCAGAGGAGAAAGCTCTAGTAGTGCGGGATGGGGGAGGAGGGTAATGCGACCCAGGAAAAACCTCCTGCAGATGATAAGATTTGAGCTGAGTCCTGGAAGAAGTCAGGGACTCTAGGAGAAGGCAGTGAAGAGAGAGAGCATTCCAAGGCTGGAGCATGCCCAGTGTGATAGCACAAAGGGAGATGGAGCATTGTGGATGAGGAACAGTCAATCAGCTAATAAAGCTGATCACAGATTATACTGAGGGGAGTAAAATGGAAAAATAAAGACCATACTGCAGTGGAAAAGGGAGTTAGACTGGGACCCCATAGTCCTTAGTTCAAATTCTGGCTCTGACACTTACTATCTGTGTGACCATGGACTAGTCCCATTGTCACTCTGAGCCTCAGTGTCCTTGTCTATAAAATGGTGATGAAAATCTTTATACTATCTACCTCTTAGGATTATTATAAGAAAAGTACTTTGTAAAATGTTATTGTTCATAATAATCCTCCCTGTAGCTCTGTACCTTTGCACACAGTGGTCATCGCCCAAGAATGTCTTCCCCATCCCCCTTATAATTACCTGCATCCCAGGCATCCCCTACTGGATTCTACCTGGCCTGTAAAGGCTAGCTCAGATGTCACCTCCACCAAGAAGCCTTCCCTCATTCCCTCCCCCCCCCCCCCCCCCCCCCCCCACACACACACTAATAGAAATTCCCTTCCTCCTTGACAGGTCACAAGCTGCTTGAGGACAAAGACTTTGTCTCTTATCTTTGCATCCTCAGTGAAATCAGAGATCCAGTCCCTACTCCATCCCTATCCCCAGACCTTAGCCAGGTGCTGAAACCTGTGCTCAAGAAATACATGACAATTGATTGACCAATTGATTTGGCTTCCCACAGCATCCTGAGAAGACCCTGGGAATGAGGAGTGAGGCAGGTGCTCTGGGAAAAGTCTAGATTTGACCCTTGGCTTGGAGGCTGACTAGCTGTGTGACTCCATCTCTCTGAGCCTCCTGAGATGACAGTGTTGGCTTGCACATCCCAAAGGACTTCTCCAGCTCTGCATCATAGATCTTTGCCCCTGTCTAGAGAGGGAGACCCCTGATATTTTTGTCCAACTCACCCCTATAAGAAGAAAAGCTGATAGAAGTTCTGCCCCCATGTATGGAGATTCATTAGTTCTAAAGCATATGCATGCATTGCTGTAGTAGTGACGATGCCCATAGTCGGGCATATAGAAAAATAGACACTGTAAAAGGCCAAGACAAAGATGAAATCATATTTAACCCTGGAGGTGATCGGGAGCCACTGTTGCTTATTGAGCAGGAGTGTGACATGGTCAGACCTGGACTTTAAGAAAATCACTTCAGTGACTAAATAGAGGATGAATGAGAGTGAGGGAAGATTTAAGGATAGTGAGACCCACCAGCAAGTCATTGAAATAGTCTGGTTGGGAGGTGGGACAGCAGTGTCTGAGAAAGGGGTGTGCGCAAGAGATGTCACAAAGGTAAAATCAGCGGGCCTTAGCAAGAGATGGGATCCGTTGAGCGAGAGATAGTGGGAGTCAAGGATGATGCCTGGACTGAGAATCTGGGGGACCGTGAGGATGTTAGCATCCTCAGCAATATAGGAAGGTTGTGAGAGAGGAGAGTTAGGTGGGGAAATAATGTAATGACATCGTCAGTCTCAACCCCTCTGTGCCTCCTCATTCTGGATGACTCTCTCTGTCCCACTCAAAGGAAAAGGGAGCCAGAGGAGCCTCTTGCTCATTGTTTAAGAGCACTGACACTATTCACAAAGCACCTGCTACAGCCATGAGGCACCCCAAGATACAGGGGACAGGGGTGCTTGGGGGATTGGGGGATGAGCAGTTGCTCCCTTTGTCTGGGGCTACTGGGGCCTGGGTAGCAAGCATGTTATAACTGCTCTCATGGACTCAGTAGGAGGGAGCTGAGGAGTTTGCAAAGGGGCAAGTGAGGAAGTGTTAGGGGATAGAGTATGGGGAGACCAGGACAAGACTTCTCTTCCTGCCAGCCCCCCACTAGGGGGTGATTAGTTAATTACATACCTCTTGGCACCAGCCATATTCCTCCAGGGTCTTCCACTTGGAAGACCACTGTCCTCTTACACTCTGCATGTAATGATTCAAGGAAAGGAAGGAAGGAGGGGAGGAAGAGAAGAGGGAATGGGAAGAGAGGAAAGGAAAAAGAAAAGCAAGGAGGAAAAGGGAAGAAAGGAGAAAAGAAAGAAGGGAACAAAGGAGAAAGGGGAGGGGAGAAGAAAGGAGAAAAGGTTAGGGTTAGAATCAGATTTAGGGTTAGAATCAGAGAAAGGGAAGCAGGGATAGAAAGTCCTCAGAAAAGATGACAATATAGCAGCTGTAGGGAGGTAGTAGCCTGGGTTGTGCAATTAGGAGCCCAAGCTCTCTTTTAAAAAATGAGCACTAAAACCTCTAAGGGAGAAAAGGATTTCAATAATCTGTGAATTTACCTCTTGGTCACATGAACTAAAATTTAAACCTGTGCTCTCCAGAAACCTTGGCTATATAAGGAAACAATATGCCTCCAGTTAGGGGAATTGTTTGGTAATTACTCTATTTGTTACATTTTCTTAGTAAATATCCCTCTTGTAAAAGGTAATTGATGTCAACTGGTTGATTGATACAGTGTAACATACAGGATAGGGGTTCATGGGATTATTTTGTAACTACTGTTCTCACTATACTTTTTTCAGTAAATAGCCCTTTTGAAAAAAAATCAGTCGAAATAGCTCACAGGTTGTGTGGTTTGTCCTTTGTTCTCAAAGAGGACCATGGCATCAGGGAGATGGTGACATGACTTGCAAGTGAATGTGATTTGGGTGTGGGAGGGCTGCACAAAGTCACCAGTCTCACTTTTTCCTCCAAATCAATCTAGGTCCAGTGGTCAGATATCAATCAGGATGACAGGAGATGGCCCTAGCTGATGGACACTAGGGAACATACAGTGTGGTAACTCTCAGGTTACCCTTAGAACCCTGGGGAGAGAAGAGGTATTCTCTGGGAACCTAACCTGCCTGTGCAATGTTCTGAATAAGTGCCCCCAAAGGGGGTGCTGCACACACACATACATAGAGTCTAAAAGTGGTTTAGATACATATGGATCATTAAGATCTGGGTTTGAAAAAAAAAGTAATTTACCTAATGAATAAATTAACTAGAAAAACAGAAAGCTAGTGGGAAGGACCTAAGAGCCAGGTTTTCAATCTTATCTCTAACATGTCCAAGGCAGAAGGGCGACCCTGGGCAAATGGCTTCCTCTACCTGAGCTTCAGTTTTCTCCTATTTCTGGACCCCTTTCCTCCCAGGGCTGTTGGGCTGGGTCCCAGAAATAGAAACTATTGCTGTCAGTGGCACTAGGAATGGGGGAACAGCCAAGGCTCAGGCTGAATTCCAAACATTTGAAGAAATCCTCCCTGTTGGTGGAGAACTTTCTGGTTTTCTGGGAGTGACAAATGCCCTCCTTGGGGACAGGAACTGTGTTCCTTGCTGTGAAAAGTATGTGGGGAGGAGCACAGAGCCTGTGCTCTGTGATCTCCCCCAGCTTCTCTTCCCTAACAGAAGACTGAAGGGTGGAACCACCAGAGACCACATGGCCTTCCCTCATTATCAGGAACCCCTGGGGTTCCAGGAATCTGGAACACAGTGCAGAACTGCCAGTCAAATACCTGGACCCCCAGACAGAGGCCTGAACAGGATACTTCTCTAGCTAGGGAATCTTTGTAGCCCTCAGGAATTAGGAGCTGACTATATCTCCCCCAGAATAACAACACAAAACAATCCAACCCAACTCTGTGTTGCACTAAATTATCCTCTCCATTATTCCAGTAACCCCATGAAGTCATGATTTGAGGAGCCCCTCCTCTGATTCAGATCATGCCCCATCCACTCTTTTGTCTATTTCCCCCTGAGCTTTGCCCTAGCAGGTCTACCTGATGTGTTGGAGGCCTGGGAGCCCTCTGGCTGCCCACCTGCCATGCCTCTGTCTCTCTGCATGGTTGGACCCTCTTCTCTTTCAGTCCTGTACCCCCAGTCATGTCCTACCCACCTTCTCTTCTTTGGAAGACCTCCTCCTCTGAGGTGTGTCTACATCCTGCCATGCCTTTGGAGAGGAGAGGTCCATCTGGAATTCCCAGAAAGTTTATGGTTGTCTTTGTGTCATGGGATGCTAGGATCACAAAAGATTTGCCATGGCCAGCTAGCTAGTGATGTGATATTAATAACAGCAACAATTAAAATGCCAATAACGAGAGCTTTGGGGTTTACGTAACTCTTTATGTAGATGATACAACAATCCTATGATCCAGGTGTTATCATTGTCCCCATTTTAGAGATGAGGAAACTGAGGCCAAGACAAGCCAAATTACTTATCCAGGATCACACAGTCTATGGTTGGATTTGACCCCATGTCCAACATGCCCTCCACTGCACCATCTGGCAGCCATTGAATAGTATGCATTATAGAACGGGCACTTTGTGATACAGCGGATAGAGCTAAGGGCCTGGGGCAGGAAGACCGGGTTTCAGATCTCAACTCTCAATACCTCAGTTCCTGCTTCATCATGTTGTTGTGAGGATCCAATGAGGCAAGATTATTAAAGCAACTGGCACCAAGCCTGGTACACAGTAAGGGTTATATAAGTGCATGTTGGATAGCACATCATATTATATTAGTATTATATTGCATCATATTCTGTTGCATTGGATCATATCCCATGTTATGCTTGGTCCAGAGGACAGAGCTAGGAAGGAGACAGGAAGGAGCAAACAGGTTGATTGTGGATTTGAGGGAGAGCAGAATGGGCCCCCTTGGGACAATGGGAATCCCCCACCCCAAGGCCTCACTCCAAGCAGAGGCTGAAAGGCTCCTTGGCAGAGAGTCTGAAACAGGCTGCATGACCTTTGGGTTCCCCTCCAATCTGAGATTCAGTGTTCTATGACCTGGGTTCAAATCCAACTGTGTGACTTTGGGAAAGTCTCTTGTCCTCTCTGGACCTCAGTTTCTCCATGTGTAAAACAAGGGGGTTGGGTTCCATTGCTTCTCAGGCTTCACTTTGCACATCTGGGATGTGATGCTCCAAGCATCTTAGCCCCACCATCCTTCCTACCTCCCTCCAGCCAGCATCACATTGAGGAATTGGCCTTGGCTTTCCATAATGCTTCTCAGAAACCCAAGTCAGAGTCCTGGTGCCCTTGGCAGCTTCTTCTCATTGACTTTGCTAACCCACCCTGAGTTTAACTGAAGAGACTCCCAGAGAAGCAGGTGCCCAGATTCTGGGCAACCCTGAGAGGGTTGCAAAGCTGATTTGGGGATCTCCAAGAGATTCCTGCAATCAAACCTGCCTTTTTATATAATTGTTTCTGTGTCAAGTGGGAAGGCTTTGAACATGGTCACCAGCTATAAAGTTGGATCCCTGAGATTCCAGAAAAATCCCTCCCCTCTCCTGCCATATCCCAGGGCTGGACCATTACAAGGTGGCAATGGCTTGATTAGGAATGAGAATGCCTCAATGATAAAAGGGGGAGAGTCAGCAAAAGATAAGACCCAGGAAAAACTAAGGAGGAAATCAATTTAACCATCAATCAGCCATCAAGGAAGCATGGCAGGGCCAGAAAAGAGCCCTGAGCTTGGTGAGGAGGGCAGAGTTCCAACCTCCCCCCTGGCATAGTCACTGGCACAGAAGTTGGAAAGGATCTTGGAGGCAGCTCATCTGACCCCTTCCTGCCCAAGAAGCCATTCCAATAACCATACCCAGCATTGCTCGGGAGCAGGAGCTCTTAAACTGAAGTCTGTAACCTTGAAGTTTTTTTTTTAATCATTTTGATCATTCTCTCAATACTATAATTGGAGTTTCTTATAATCTTCTGTATTTCATTTTGTGCATTTAGAAGCATGACTCTAAGAAGGAATCCAGAGGTTTCACTGGACTGATGCCCAAGAGTTGAGGCATAAAAAGGTGAAGACCCCCTTCTGGGGGTCATCAGGTTTACAAAATGCTTTACAAATATTCCCTCATTTGATCCTTACAGCAACCCTGGAAGGAAGGTGCTATTTTCACCCCAAACTTGCAGAAAATGTTCTTCAAAGAGAACTAATGCCTTGCTGAGGATCACACAGTTAACAAGTGTCTGAGATCAGATTTGAACTCAGGTCTGTCTTCAAGCTGGAAGCTGAAAGGGGTGAAAGAGCAATGGTGTAAAGACATGTCCTCAGTAAACAACATGTACCCACATGTGCATGTTCTGACCAAGAGAGAGGGCTATGGAGTCAGTGATTGTAACCCTGGAAGCCAGAGCCCTTCGTGCAAGCCCGAGCTCACATTAGCACTTTCTAGGCTTCCATTTCACATTGTAGAGGTGTATTGAGCTTGCCTTCCACTGAAGCGCCAAAATCTTTTTTAAAGATGAGCCTCAGTCAGTCATGTCATACTTAGCTTTTACTTGTGAAGTTGGCCCCTTGAACAGAAATTCTATAAACTCTCTGAGCCTCAATGTCCTCAGGCTGTAAAAGGGCATACCAAACCTTGCCTTGCCAAGGAGGTCATTGATGAGAAGAAATTACCCAAAGAAATAGAAACAAAGTAGACTCCTATTAGTTGGGAAATGACTAAGAAAAAATTGTGGTACATGAATGAAATAGAATATTACTTGCCATGAGAGACAAATGCAATGAGTGCAGAGAAAAGTATAAAGACATATGTGAACTGAGACAAAGTGAAGTAAGCAGAACCAAGGAAACGCAATGACTGCAACAATGTAACCAGAAACAACCCCCACAAAGCAATTGATCATAAGAGAATGTTACAAAATTCCAAAGAACAAATTTGGCCCAAAAGAACAACCATGAGCCCCTCTCCCTTGACAAGGTGAGAATCCACAGTTGTGGAAGGTCTCCATAGGTTTTCAGATTTTTTTTATGGATGTAATCAGTCTTTGCTGATTTTTTGGCCTCTTCTCCAATTTACTTTCCTTTAAAAGTATTCCTTATTCTATGACATGACTCTAGAAGGAGATGGGAGGAAGGGATACAGGCAGAAAATTAGGTGATGTAAAAACAAAAGATGCAAAATTTATTTTTAAAATTTCTCAGTAAAAATGTATTAAATAGTGAAAAAGTAAAAAAAATGTTGAGAAATTAAAACTCTTTGTTAACCATAAAAGTGCCATAGAAATGTGAAATTAAGATAAAATCAAATATCTTAAGATAAAATAAAACCTGATTAAGATTCTGATCAAGGATGATTTATTCGTGGAAACATCAAAAAATATCAGAATTTTAAGCTACTTTAAAAGTCACCTAGTCCAAGTCACTCATTTTTCAGAAGAGAAACCAAGAGAGACCAAATTGGAGAAATGACTTGTCTAATATCAAACAATATGGCAGGGTTGAGGTTGGAGTGAAAACCCAAATCTCTTTATTTTCAGCCTACACAGGGTATTTTCTACTATCCAATACTGACTCCTCATAAAGGGAATCCTAATATGCTATTGTCAGATCCACACACTCTGAGGGAAGAGAGGACCTCTAGTCCAGATTATTAAAATCTCTCATAATTGGCCATCTCCTCTCAGCTTGAATGCTTTCAAGTGACTGGAAACTCTCTACCTTCCAAGAAAACCCATTCCAAATTGCTAGAATTCTCTTTGTGAAACTGACTTCTTGAACAAAAGTTCTACAAACCCTCTGAGCTTCGGTGCCAAACCTTGCCTTGTCCATCCTCTCTTTCAGTTTCCTGACAGGCAGACCTGAGTCCAAATCCGACCTCAGACATTTACTAGTGGTATGACCCTAGGCAAGTCATTTAACCTAACTCAGGTTCACCTCAGAGGGCTGTTGTGAGAATCAAATGAGATAATATGAGTAAAGAGTTTTGTGAATGTTGAGGTGCTCTATAGAAATGCCAACTATTATTAAAAGCAGGTTTACCGTTCCAGGCTTCAGTCACTTTGCCTTTTTATGAGCTCCTCATTCCAACTCAGGGCCAGAAGTAGTAAAGCCAAATGATTCTCCTTCTTGAAGACCACCTATTAGCCCCTCAGGGCCTGCACAGTGCTTGGAGATCTGGTACAGTGCTTATCTCTATATGGTTCCTCCCAGGGGCTGTGTGGGAGTGGGCTCTGGGCTGAGCCATGAAGGGCTGCTGAGAAACTTTCAGAGGTGATGGAGGGACCTGGAAAGTCCATCACCAGCAGGGCTTCCTGATTCTCAAGGCAATTGCCAAGACAGGGCTCTCAGGTTCTTTTAAGCAATCACTGCTGCTCTCTGGATACTGCTTCCAGCCAATAGAGGGCCAGGTTTCAGTCATTCCTTTGTTCATGGATTCAGCTTAATGACACATACACAACCCTATATGTGCCAGGCCCTTATGTTCAATGCTGGAGACTCTCCAACAACTCTGTGATCTCATCAGCTTGAAATTTTCTACATTGATACAGTTTACAATCTATCCCAAATGGGCCATCTTGGTTGACTCTTGTTCACGCCCTCCCATAATTGCACTGTAGGGAGTCCATCCAGTGAGCTTCATCAGTTCTTCTGACTTCATGAGTGTATGGTTAAAGCAATCAGGCTGCCATCTGTCATCCTTGGCTATTGAAAAGCAGAGACAGATGATCCAAGACCATTGTTCTAAGATGGAGTCATCATGCATCAGATTCAGGTGTGGTTTAGAACACAGGTGTGGCAGGGAAGCCCTAGCCCCTAAAGTGGTTATTTCCGTTACATCTTTCCAAAATTATTGTATGATTTTGACAGAACCATGGAGATGCCTTGTTGGAGGAGAGCTTTTATGCTGTCAAGGTGGTCTACTCCATCAATTTTCGTAAATAGTTAACAAGAATGAGCACAACAGAATCTTGAATTATCTAAATCTCTCAATCAGTTGTGCAATTTGTAAAAATCTGATCTACCATAGAATGTCATTTAAAAAAACCTTCTACTCATTATATCTTCATGGAGGGTGCTTTCTGTGTACACATAGATTATTCCACTTATTTTAATGTAGAGATAAGAAAACAGGTATAAAGGTCAGTAGCTACTGGAATTCTCTCAGTTGACATGGTTTTTTTTGGACCCAAGATTTTTTTCATGTCTTTGGTACCCTTTCCTTTTTCAGATTCCTTGGAATCTATCACTTATTACACTCACAACTGTGTCGACTCTAGGATGGGTGTCCTCCATGCATTCTTAATTCAGTCTAACTTCTCTCTCCACCTTAATTTCAGCATCATTTGTACTCCTTCTAGGAGTATATCTGGGAGTCACTTGCTGTAGTCCAGTTGGGGTGGTTTCATTGTCTTTGATGGTGAAGCATTGGTCAGAAACATCTTAACAGAGACCATCCACTTGGGGGGTTGTTTTCCCTCCAGTTTGATCCTCCAGTGTCCTTGGTATGACTTTGCTCAGTGGGGATCTTGCCAAGCTTTCTTTAAACATGTTTTCCTCTCCATTGCTTCTCATAGTTTTATGAGGCAACACTGCTCATAATCTTCCACCATCTTTCTCTGTAAAATTTTACCAAAAACTTTATAGTCCAAACCTGTGTTGCCTTTGGCTGCCTTATCCCTCTGGTTGGCAGAGTATCACAGAATCTCATTATTGAAAAGACCCTCAGAAACCATTCAGTTCAACCCACAACCAACAAAGAATCCCTTCTAGGACATACCTAACAAGTGGTCAAACAACATTTGCCTGAGGACCCCCAAAGAGTGAGACCCCACTCACTCCCAAGGCAGCCCATGCCACATCGGGGCAACGCTAATTCATAATAGCCAACATTTATATAGCACTTACTATGTGTCAGGCATGTGCTAAGGGCTTTACAATCATTATCTCATTTGGCCCTCCCAACAGCCCTGTTATTACACCAATTTTACAGATGAGGAACCTGAGGCAAACAGAGGTCAAGTGATTTGCCCAGAGTTAAACAAATAGTAAATGTCTGAGCTGGCTTTGAACTTAGCTGACTCTACGCCCAGTATTCTGTCCACTGAGCCACCAGCTGCCCTCTTTGTTAGAAAGTCTTTTCTTTGTATCAAGTCCACATTGGCCAGCTTTCAGCTTTCACCCATTCCACTCTGGAGATCAAGGGTTTGGAGACTGAAAGAGTACCAAATACTGGTCATTCATCTGGGAGTCTCTTCCTGGAAGATCCTCTAGAAATGCTCTCCATGAGTACTGAGATGGGAAATGACCAAATGCCCTGAGGAATGATGTGCCTTGTCCTTGTATGCCTGATCAAGTTACCTCTTCTCACTCCCTTCTGGCCTCTCTAAGGACTGCTCCAAGTAATTCTTCTACCTGGCTGCAGCTCCCTTCTGCCTCCTGGTTTTACTTCTTTTGAAAGTAGCATTAAAACAGATGTGATTCAATTCCTCCAGTAGTATATCTACTTTTTGACCACTGAATTGGGAAAGATCAATTGAGAACTGAGAGGAACAGAAGAAGCAAGAAAGTTTATTGCTCTAATAGAGCAATAATCCAATGTCTGATAAACCAAAAATGTAAATTACTTAAGGCAAAATTCCCTATTTGATAAGAACTGCTGCTGGAAAGCAGTCTTGGCAGAAATTAGGCTGAGATGAGTACCTTACACCACACTCCACAATAAGTTCAAAATGGATACATGACCTGAATGTTAAAGAATATGCAATCAACAAATTAGAAGAGATGTAAATCACGTGCCTTTCACAGTTAAGTCAGGAGAAGTGTTCTTTACCAAACGCATGATAGAGACAACCATAAAAGGCAAAACAGATCATTTGTATTGCCTAAAATTGAAAAACTTCTGCAGAAACAAATTAATGCAGCTAAAATCAGAAGGGAAGAGGTCAAATAGGAAAAAACTTTATCAATATTTTCATTTAAGGACTTGGTATTGTGGAGGGGGTATGAATGGGAGACAGAAAGCGGGAAAGAGGGGGGGAGAGAGAGAGAGAGAGGGAGGGGGAGAGAGAAAGAGAGAGAGAGAGAGAGAGAGAGAGAGAGAGAGAGAGAGAGAGAGAGAGAGAGATTAGCTATCCATATCTATTTGTATATGTATACAGAGACAGATATACAAATAGATCTATCTGGGTAGATAGATCTAGGTTATAAATATAGATATGCTGAATAAATGCCATTTGCCAATATGAACAGTTTTTTGAAGAATTACAAACTATTAACAACCACATAAATGAATGTTCCAAATTAATCAATTTTTGTCATTGTTGTCCTCTTTCAGTCAAGTCTCCCCTTCATGACCCCATTTGGGGATTTTTTGGCAAAGATATTGGAGTGGTTTGCCATTTGTTTCTCCAGCTCATTTTACAGATGAGGAAACTGAGGCAAACAAAGTGAAGTTACTTGCCCAGGGTCACCCAGCTAGTCATGTCCAAAGCCAGATTTGACCTCAGGAAGATGAGTCTTCCTGACTCCAGGCCCAGCACTCTATACATTGTGTCACCAACATGCCTCAATCAATCAATATCAATCAATAAATTCAAATTTATTAAGCACCTGTTATGTGTCAGGCACAGTGACAAGTGCTGGGAACTATTCACATCCCTAATAATAAGAGAAGTGTGCAGGTTTCATTTCACACCTAGAATGTTAACAAAGTTGAGAGAAAATGCAAATAATCAATACTAGAATGATTGTGGACGTTAGGCACACTAGGATGCTGGTGGAATCCTGATTCAGGATCACCATTTTGTAAAATAATTTGGAATTGTGTAAATGAAGTGATTTAAATGTTCATACCCAGAGATTTCACTTCTAGGGCCCAATGTCCCAAGGAGGTCATTGTTAAGAAGAAATACCTAGAACAGAGTTTTTGTGGTACCAGCTGCTGGTTGGAAAGTCATTGTGGTACATGAATGAAATAGAATATTATGATGCTATAAGGACAAACAAGATACATACAAAGAAAAGTGTAAAGACATATGTGAACTGATACAAAGTGAAATCAGCAGAGCCAAGGAAACAATGTATACCATGACTGCAATTATGTGACCACACGTGAATGTTAAAAATTCCAAAGAACAAACGACCTCAAAGAGAGCCATCCCAGAGAACCAAGGACACTGTTAAAGAAAAAAAGAGGCAAAAAATCAGCAAAAACTGATCAATACCTCAAAAAAATATCTAAAAATCAATGAAGACCTTCCACATTTGGAGATCTCTCACCTTGTCAAAGGAGAGGGGCTCAGGGTCCTCCTTTGAGGCCAAGTTTGTTCTTTGGAATTTTTAACATTCACTTATGGTCACATTATTGCAGTCATTGTATACATTGTTTCCTTGGCTCTGCTGATTTCACTTTGTATCAAATAGTAAAAAAAAAATTTAAATTTCTAGAGAGCCTAAAAGCTTCTGCTCTTTTTTGCACTCACTGGCCCCATTTTCTCTATTCTTCCACAGTCCGTGGAGAAGCAGGAGGGAGATCTGTAGGAGTGAGCTCTATTTGGGGCTCTTTTTCTTTGTTTTCTGAGTTCATACAGGTATGGTGGTCAGCTCCAGGGGACCAACCTAGCAGGAAGGAGCCTGCTGCATTTAGCTGGCCTCCACAAGCAGGCTCAGGTCCAGAGGCCAGGACCTCTCACAAGAGTAGCACCTGCAAAAGCTTGAATTTATTTATTTAGCTTTCAAGAGCCCATGATCAAACATTACAGGAAGACTTTGGGGATTTCTATCTTCGTAATGGGGGGAGTTGTCTTGGAGGCAGAAAGATCTGAATCCAAAGTGCCTCAAACACTGGATATGTGATATTGGGCAAATCAGCCTCTTTGGGTCTCATTTTCCCCATCTATAAAATTCAGATAAAAATAGAACCCACACCATCAAACATCAAAGCATCGCACACAATCTAGTTAGTGGTCATGGAAGCTACAGGAAGATCTCTGTCACCTATCCCAGAAGTCTGTTGGAAAGAAAGCAAAGCATTTGGTTTAGCTTTGTTGTATATGGCAATGTCTAGCACTTAGTAGGTACTGACTTGGCTGCAGACAGACTCACAAAATCAGAATCTCCAAACGGGAAGAGACTTTGGCAACTCTTTTACCATCCAGAGAGCTTCAAACTGGTCCCTGAGGTAGTTGAGGCAGCAGTAATAATATAGCTGGCATTTGTGTGCTACTTTAAGCACTTTCCATATGCCATCTCATTTGAAGTGCACAGGGAAGGAAAAGACATAGGAAGCAACAGACCTTGCACCCAGAATAAACACATTTGGCATGTTTGGGCTGCTCCAACTCCCCAGAGTGAGGTCCCCTTGGGACTCCAGGGCTTCAGGTGTTTCTTCTCTAATACCATTAGCTCCAGCCCAGCCTGCAAATTTGCACACCATCACTGCTAGGTACCAGTGACCAGCAACCAGTTCTATTTATCCCAGTAAGGTCAATTAGCTTTTACAAAAGGACAGTGATCTCTGGGATAATCCTTTAAAGGATTTGTGACAGTAAAAAGAGGAACATTTCTTCCCAAGACATCAGGGGCCCACTCTCCCCATCAAGGCTCAGGCTTTGGGGACTCTGGCCTCATTCTTAGCTCAGTTTTCACATAACATTGGCCCCACCAAGTTCATATCCCAACGTGGTGATGAGGATGGAGAGAGGAGTCCTTGTCTCATCTACCATCAGGCTGGATGTCAAGGGTCACTCCCAGTGGTCAGTCTCTGCTTCTCTATTTGCCTGCTCTGCAAAACCCAGATTCTGGAAAGCCTTGATGCTAGGGATCAGAACAGAACAGGAAAACAGAAGCCAGAGAGCCCAGCTACTCATCCTCTTGACCTTTTGAAGTTCATAAGATCAGTCTCTAAGTCCTTTGCCTAGAACAGAGAACCAAGGACACAGAGGTGAAGGACCAAGGCTGGTTTCTTGGGGCCATAAGAACTCGATAGGAAGAAGGCCCCATGGCCTCCCTCCTTACATCATCATTCACTGAACACCCTGAGCAAAGGGATCCAGACACCAGAGCCCAGCCACAAGGACATGTGGAAGACAGTAGGCTACAGCTGGTTTGGGTCTTTTTGAAGCCAAAGTATGCCCACTCACCCCCCACCCCTAGTTGTTGCTATGTGGCCAATATCAAAAGGCTGCTCCTACTAACCACGCAGTTACCAGGCCAGAACCAGGAGGAGGTGTTGTCTGCTCTACCTTCTCTCCCAAACACTTCTCTTACATGTGGTCCTGACCCTCCCAAAAGCAGGCTCCTCGGCCTTCACACAGGGAGGGCATGCTAATGCCTTCAGTGTATATGCCAACCTTTCACATGGCATGCTATGGCAAGAATCTAATGGCTCCATAGGGAAAGGAAGCTTAGAACTAGAATGGGCCCTCCATTCCCTTCCAACCCTCCATTTTATAAAAGAGTAAATTGAGACTTCAGGTAAGGAAGTGACTTCCTCGAGGCCACAGAGACTCCAAGGGGCACCATCAGGATTCAGAATGAGATGCTTTCTCTCCAAGTCCAATCCTGTGCCCACAGCTCTGGGCTGCCTCCAGACAGCCCCGAAGGGTGGTAGAAGCTCAGCTTGAGGAGACCCCACGGTATACTAGGAAAGGGGGGATAGATATCTGAGGGCTAGGCATATGAGGAGCCCCTCCCCCATCTGAGTTCCAGGAGACCATTTGGCTATTGACAACACTGAGATATTCTGGAAGGACACTGGAGACCAATGAAGCATGGAGCAATGAAAATTGGCTGGGGGATGTCGAGGATTGGAAAATTAGAGATGGTAGAGGCCATCTGGTGCCACACTCTCATTTTACAAAGAAGGAAACTGAGGCCCAGAAGTGACTTGTCCAAGGTAGTCCTTAACCAGAGTAATAGGAGCATAATTCAGTGCTTAAAACATTGAGTGAGAACTCAAAGAATTGAGCCCAAACCCCAACTCTGTCTCCAACTCAGCACATGTCCTTGGGGACACACCTTCTTGTCCTTGGGGATGTCAGGTCCCTTCCAGCTCCAGCCATCTGAGATCCTTGTTTCTACACTTGTGAGGGACCCTACAATGGGACTGTTCATCCCTAAAATGTCACAGCTTGCTGAACCCAGCAACACATGGGATGAATCCCACTAAACATTTTCACAAATGATCAAAGATCCAGAGCTGGCAGTAAGCTTGGATGTCATCTGCCATAAACCCTTCATTTTACAGATGAGGAAACTGAGGACCAAGAGGAGAACTGGCTTACCCAAGGCCACCAAGGTAGTGAGTGGTAGCACCAGGTTTGAATTTAACATAGAACAAAGTAAGCTGAGAGAGGTCTTAGAACATAGAACATCGGAGATGGGAACAGGAAGTGCCAGAGTGGGGACTTCCACTCAGGTCTTCAGGATTCCAAACCTGAACCCCTAACTACTTGGTCACACTGCCTTTTTCCTCTTGTATTTTAGAGCTATTCCTTTAGAGGAGAAATCCTTTCTAAAGCAGCATACTCAATCCGCTGGTATTCTCCAGTATTGGACCTTGGATCACAAGAAATATTTTTGAAGGGTCACAATTTATGGCCGTAGTTTGGGGCCCAAATTGATCACAGCCCCCACAGGCCTGCTGCAGGCCAGGGAGGGGTGAAATCAAAGCCAGACGAGGCCATAACTCAGGCAGATCCATGAACAATATCAGTTTCACTTTCTGTCTTCTGTTAGAACAAGATGCTTTCCTCACAAAGGCTGGTGGCCAAAGGCCGCCATTTTTATCACCTGTAATTCATAACTTTGAAACTCACAAAGCTGTCCATTTGGCAACGTGGTAATACTTCTGAACCTCCAAATAGCTCATGTGAGAAACTAGAACTTGGGGAAGCATTGGAGGAAGGGTTGGGGAGAGTTGGATTTTTTCCTCTTTCTCAAAGGTTCTCACAACTCATTGTTCTCTCCAAAATCAAGAGACCTGCTTGCAGAATACTTGTCTGCGCATGGCTATGTGTAGCTTTTATTTCTGCCTCCCTGGCCCTAAGTCCCATTATGACATGGAGGTAGGTGATTCTGGGCCCTCAACCCTGTACTGAGAATGCCCAAGCTTGGGCAGACCCTAACTAGATGACTGGGAATCTGGGGGAGGACACAGAAAGTCATGAACCTGCCTCACAAGGTGAGGAGGGGCTTCAATCTGCAGTTCAGAGAAAGGACACACACTGAGGACCTCACAGAGCTTGTAGTACCACAGACTACATTCAGAACCGGGGGCTCGGGGAGAGGCAGTTGGAGCGTGAACGCCATTCAGCTAAACAAATGTTTATCGAGTATTTATTATATGTGAAGAGCTATGAATGTTGGAGCAGGGAGGCAGGAATGAGTGGCAGACAGACAGACAGACACTCAGATAGAGACATGGACAGAGAAGGAGAAACAGAGAGTTAATTCCATGGTTGGGTTAGGACTTAGTCCAAAGTCTTAGCAATTTCATTTGGTTGCTGCTAGGTTCAACCCAGTTTCTTCATTTCTTATTATCATATAAAGGTATAATTCACAGTGGGGAGGGGCCAATGTTCTTCCCAATGAGATTAAAACTTGGAGGGTGGATCCCCATGTCCCTGCTCCCTTCGCTCTTCTTGCAGGGAGTCAACACCATGACCAGGTCTTGGTCAGTGCGTGGGGATGATTCATTGTCCCGATGGGAGAGGAGTCATGAGGGCAGGGACAGATTTCCCCACTTTGAGCTAGAAGCTCTAGGTTTGAGTCTTGACTTCACTCACCACCAGGGCCATTTGGGCATATCTGGCCCTGCTTCACCTCTTCCCTTGCCTATAAAGCAGAAAGTTGGGCAAGAAGGTCATTAACTTACCCTCAGACAGTAAGAGAAGCAAAGCAAGGATTCACATCCAAGTCTCCATGACTCAGGGAGGTGGTCCCTCTCAGTGTCCTATATACCCAGTTTGTTTGATGAGTACAGATCAAGCAAATCAGACAGACTCCATAAAATGTATGGTGGTTAGAGGGAACGTCTGTGCCTGCTCCTCTCCAAAATGATCCTAAATGAACTAAATGATTGTAAATTCTCACCTTCCCTTTTTTAAACATTTCCCTTCCCTTTGCTAAGATAGACCAAAAGTAATCATTCTGAGCACACTTAGAATCACCCACGCTGAGTTTGGAAGTGTATGGAAACAGGATTTCCCACTAGCTGGGTCCCAGAGCTGTTTGAAGCCCAGAATACCCTAAGGCGTCTCCCAGCTTTGGCAATCTGCTTTTATGTATTAAGGTTCCTCCCAACTCTAACATTCTCTGTTCTGTGTTCTAATATCCATCTTATCTTTGCCAGTCCATGTTCTAAGGTTCCTCCTAGCCATGAAATTCTCTACTTGAAGTTTTGGGGTTCCTCCTAACCCTGATAGGCCATTCTCTGTATACTAAGGTCACTCTCACCTCTGCTGTCCCATGTTCTAAGCTCCTCATTTCTGATATTTTCTGTTCTCTGTTCTAAAGCCCCTCCTAGCTCTGACATTCTAGGTTCTCTCAGCACTTACATCATGCAGACATTGGTCTGCGGATGCCATGCCCCCAGGATGAGCAAGAAGTAGATGTGAGCTCACAGTAAAGGTTAGCTTGAATTCCTCCTGACAACTTCCTCCAAAGGGCCTCACAGCGACACCCTAAGGCACAGCTGACACACAAACCCATCTCTTTCACAGTGATGGTTTCTCAGGGTACATACTTCATATATATTTGCTGATCGATTCATCATGTGCTGGTCCCAGAACGCTGAGGCTTCCACAGAACCCAATCATGAGATGCTGAGACGATGGTGGAGACACTTACACTGGGCATCAGTGGCTGCCACACATTACTAGTGATAACCTATGGACAAAGCTGTCATCCAAGGGATGTGCGTGTTCGTTCTTTGTTGCCAAAGAAGACCGTGTCATCAGAGAAATAATGACATGACTTGCCCTTGACTTTGTTTCGAGTTAGGTAGGGCTGTGTAGGTCACCAGCCTCACTTCTCCTCCAGTGCCATCTGAATCCAGTGACCAGATATTCATCAGGATGACTGGAGATGACCCAGGGTAAGGCAGTTAGGGTTAAGTGACTTGCCCAAAGTCACACAGATAGTGTGTGTCAATTATCTGAGGTGAGATTTGAACTCAGGTTCTCCTGACTCCTGCACTGGTGCTCTATCCACTGCACCACCTAGCTGCCCCTCCAAGGGATGGAGGACCAGAAAAGAAGGTGAGCCAGTTATGCAGATGAGTGGGCAGTTGCACAGGGAGGAGGAAGAGGATGAAGGGCCATGTTTAGGCCCTGGCTTGTACCTTGGGAGAGTGTACTCACCTCAAGGAGATCTTGGATTGGATGTTCACCAAAGTCATGATATCTCCCATCTCTGCCTCCCCCCTTCTTCTTCCTTCATCAGTTTCCTATTTCTAGAGTGGAAAGACTCTGTCAGGGCATCATAGTGGAGTTTCCCATTGAAGTATAAATTAGAGTAGCTGGCCCTGAGGTCCTGCCCTCCATATCTGATTCTGATTTGCGATCATAGACCTAATGAATTTGTGAAGTTTTCACATGCTTTTGTGTGTAATATTTTATTTCTGACATTGACCTTCTTTCCTGGAATCACTCTTCACATTCCAGATCATCAGGAAGCTGAACCTGACAGAACAAAGTGGCCTGGGTTCCAGCTCTGTCCCTTTCTGGGCCTTAATTTCCTCCCCTGTCAAATGAAAGAGTTGGACTAAGTGATTGCCGAGGTCCCTCTCGACTCTAACTCTCTGATGTGACAGACTCAAGGGTCAGTAGAAGTCTCAGGTGCTGCTCCTTTACCCCAGAGCCAGAGGATGCTCCCTGAAGGGAGGACCTCTATGCTTTCTGGACCTCTGTGATGTACCCTAGTGTCTTTCACTATGGATAAGGCTCAATAGTGATTGGTTCACTCTGTGTCTTTAAACACCACATCCTCCAGTTCACTGGGGAGCTTTCCTGGACTCAGGAGAAATTCACAATTTGTTGATAAGAAACATCTGGCTCTGTGCCCCTACCACTACCACTACCACCACTGTTGTGTAGACAGGTCAGAGCACAGGATGAGAAGATGGAGAGCAGCAGGACACAGAAAGCGCAGCATTGATCGGCCACAGCCAACTGGTGATACCCTAGCCAACTGTTGACTAGATGCCCCAGAAAACTTCCAGCAGAACCCAGAGAATGGGTGGGAACTCACTGAAAAGCATCCAGGTGTTTGGACATAGAGGGCACAGATACCTCACTCTTTTAAGTCTGAGTGAACCCCTGTAACTCCAAGCCCCGCATCATGTCATTCCTTGGCATGGAGACAAAGCTGTACTGAATTACTTGGCATCTAAGGCCCCTCAAGCTAGCATAGGGCCATCCATCTACAAAATTCGATAGTTTCATGATCCTCTGGTCCTTTTCTGGGTCTCAGTTTCCTCATGTGTAAGATGAAAGGCTTGAAGAAAATGGCTTCCATGATGCCTCCCAACTCTAGGGTCCTATGAGGTCAAATAACAGGTCCAGGGGCTGACTCCATCTGCCCATCCTCTGGGGAGCTGGTAGTACCTTCCTCCCTCTGTGGCCTGCTCCACATTTCCTGATAACCCAAGGCTGGATAGCCACATATGCCTCATATCCTGAACCAGAAGAAAGACCTCTGGGCCCTTCCCCTTTGCCCTGTCCCCCGCATCCTCCTGAGTTGGACCCTCTAGACCCAAAGCTGCTGGCCACAAGACCTCCCCAAATGAAAACCTGTGAGTCTGAATGACAAGAGGCCTCTGATACCCCTGGGCAGTGAGTGGTCATCTGGAAGGTTGAGGGTCCATTAGCCCCTGCTGCTCTCTACCCAGAACACCCATTGTTTGCTTCACCACAACAATAACCCTTCCTGATGCATTTTAAGAATGTGGGAGGGGGGAACCGTCCAGTGATCTCAAAGCATCTGTTTCTGATTCCAGGGAGATTATGGATACTGAAGGAATAGAAATGGAAATCACCAGTGCCAAGATATGAAAGGAAGTTTGCAGCGGCCAACCAAGTCACCCTCCACATTTGGCCCCAATAAGGGGCATGCACAGAACAGTTTTTCCATATTTTGGGAAAGCACACATTTTCTGCACATTAAGTGGTACCAATAAAAAATAATGATTCTCACTCGGTTTATTTCTATAAATTAGGTTGGTTTATAGTTTTCCAGAACATGGCTTTGTGTCAGGATCGATGGCAAACACCTGGGTATAAAATTCAATCAGACCTTGGCTTCCTGGGAGGGAAACTGGGCCAACTCTCCCTCCTCATCCAGAGGGAGAGCAAAGGTCACCAGAGAGAGCTTGGGACAAACAGGGCAGCTAGTCAGCTGAGAGCACTGACAGCCCTTCTGGGGATGGGCCACTGAGCACTCAGCTCACAAGTAGCCTGGCAAAGAGGCAATGGAGTCCCACCCAGAGGTATCCCAAGGCCCTTCCCCAAAGCCCATGGAGAATTTAATCACAAAAGTCAAGAAGTGGAGGCAAGAGCCAAAGGACAAAGGAAGTGACAAACACAAAGGAGGTGCATGCACCAGTCTGTCCTATGATGTATCAAAGGAGATGTTCGTGGAGGCCAAAGGAGGGAAAGAGGTGATGAAGCCATGCATCAAGAAAGGGTCAAGGGGAGGAAACAGGAAGGAAGGAAGGAAGGAAGGAAGGAAGGAAGGAAGGAAGGAAGGAAGGAAGGAAGGAAGGAAGGAAGGAAGGAAGGAAGGAAGGAAGGAAGGAAGGAAGGAAGGAAGGGAGGGAGGAAGGGAGGAAGGAAGGAAGGGAGGACAGAAACTGTGAAAATGCTAGCACTTATACACATCCAGGAAGACAAGTTGAGAAAGTCAATCAGTGACTTTTGGCCTGAGGTCTATGGGAGAGAAACACAGCCTGGAAAATAAGGGAGGACTCTCAGGGCCTCAGGAAGCAGCCCTTGATTGGAGGATAGCTCATGGGGACAGCTCCCCAGGACCCCCAACTCTCTCCCACGTTCCTTCAGCCTCTCCCCCATCAGAACTGTGAACTCAAGGGGCTGGGGAATAGGAGGGTCCTGAACTCTCAGTCTGAGCTCTCCTTGAGAGAGGAAGGAAACCACAGAAAGCCTGAATGGAATGAAGAATTGTGGACACCCCCAAAATGCAGGTAGGGTCATTTGGGGGTGTTCTAGGGGCCCTAAAATCACTTTGCACAGGTAGCCACTGATTTCACCTATGTATAGAGTAGGCTTTGGGTTCTCTCTGTGGTGGATCTCTCAGAGCTTGGACCCTAGGTAGGGCCACAGTCTTGCCCATCATCAGTCCATTCTTGGTAGAAAACAATGCAGCAGCTTTCCTACAAGAAGCTACGTGGTTAGGGACTGGGCTCTAAACGGAAGCTGGGGGCTCTCTGAGGCCCTGGGCCTAAGACATTCTGGTGCTCTGAATCATTTTCTAAAAACCCAAAATCCAGCCTGGTGGTACTATAGAGAGAACACCAAGCTTGGGGCCAGAAAATTCTGAGTTCAAATATCACTCCCACGGTATGACTCTGAGCAAGTCACTCAATCTCTCCATGTCTTGATTTCCTCATCTGTAAAATGAGGACTGACCCTGACATGCTGATCCTCTTATCTTTCTTTCTCTGTGTTCTTTTGCCTTCTCTCTCCACCCTCTCTCACTCACTCCAAATCTCTCCTCTGCTGCTCTGCAGGTCTGGGATCATGGAGACTGCTCACATGTGGGTTGAGGCAGTGGATTCCATTGTCCTTGGAGGCTGTAAATTTAAACCACCACAAATCAGCTTTGGTTTGACTTCAGATTCAGACACGCACGGCTTTACATGAAAGGCTCTGCAGGATCCCAGCTGAAATATGGGCGCACATGTTCTCTAACACCTGGCAAGGCTGCCACCTTGCTTGTCAGGGATGTTAGAGTAAGTAGAGGAGGCCTGACCGAGTGACCATTGGGCTACTCTCCTGGACAAAGGAGGGCAGGTGCCAATTTCAAGAACTGCTAAAATCACCACTGAACCAAACTGTGATGAACTTTCTGGGAAACAAGGTCTCCCTGGACCTCACCTGTGCTCTGACTAGGGCAGATGGACACAAATCCTTGGGTCATTTGCTGCAGAATCTCTGGGGAGGAGGTCCATTTGCCACGTGAGAAGGATATCCAACCCTGCTCTAACCACCAAGAAAAGTCTCCATCCATCCAGAGGCTACAGGCTGGGACCACCATCAGAGGTGCAAATTGAGTCTGTTTGTTCATTAACAAGACTCTGGACATCTCCAAACAAGCCTACGTTTCTAGAGCACTTTACAGTTTCCAAGGTGCCCCACACATGTTGTCTCACTCCATCTCTCCACTCAGGGCATTTTACCTGGCTAGCCCCATGCCTCAAATGCTCTTGCTTCTCATCTCTATCTCTGTGGCTTTCCTGGCTTTCTTCAAGACCCAACTAGAATCTTCCATTTTACTGAAAGCCTTTTCCTAGCTCCTTCCCTTGGTGGAGGATTTCCTCTTCTTCCTGTATACAACTAATTACTACGTTTGTTTGCTTATTGTCTCCCATGTTAGATTGTGAGCTCCCTGAGGGCAGGGATTGACTTTTGTCTCTTTTTGTGTCACTATAACTTAGCACAATGCCTGACATAACTGTTGTTCATATTGTTCAGTTATTTCAGTCGTGTCTGACTCTTCCTGACCCCATCTGGGGTTTTCTCAGCAAAGATATTGGAGGAGTTTGTCATTTCCTTCTCCAGCTCATTTTACAGATCAGGAAACTGAGGCAAACAGGGTGAAGTGACTTGCCCAGGGTCACATAGCTAGTCAATATCTGAGCCTGGATTTGAACCTGGGAAGATGAACCTTCCTGACTTTAGACCTAACACTCTATGCACTACAGCTGCTCCTGGCACATAGTAGGTACTTAATAAATATTTTTTGCCTGACTTGAGTGTCACCCCAATGCCCACGTCACTGGTGGGCCTTCCCTATCACAGCCATCTCTACAGAAAGGCCTCCAGGCAGTAATTCAATTCAACTGAGCAAGCAATTATGATGTGTCTCATGTTCTAAGCACTGTTCTAGGGTCTGGCTTCTGGGTTCTCACTTTTAGGTTCTGGTAGTTAAAAAACAAAAACAAGACAATCTGTACCTTCCAAGGGAACAAAGAACCCCCCAGCCTCCTTCTCAGCATGACTTAGCTCGTCCTGGACACCTCAGAGAAGTGTGGTTCCCTGAGTCCTGAGCTCCATCAAAGAGACACAGAGCCACACCACTTCCTCTTGGAGAAGAATCAACAGAGCTAAAGCCAGGCAGCCTGCATGCCAGCCACGGCCCCACCCCTCTGCCCCTGGAATCACCCTGGGCTCTGAGGGGGGAGTTTGCACCTTTGCCCCCAGACCCAGGAGTCTGTGTCTCCGCCCAGCCATTCCCCAACCATGCCGCTACACCCAAAGCCTCCCCCTTATGGTGAGAGTGCTGTCTCCCTGTTAGAATGGAAATTCCTTGTCAACAGGGCTGCCTTGTTTGCTTAGACTGGTATCCTCAGTGTTTAGCAGAGTGCCCGGAACCTAGTGAGTACTCAGTGAATTCATACCATTCGTTCATTCTGCCCCAGTTTCCACATCTGTAAAAGGGGCTCATAATAGCTCCTTCCTACCAGGATTGTTGTGAGGATCAAAGGGAATAACCATTGGAAAGCCCTTAGCACAGTGCTTGGCACATAGTGCTCTGGAAAAGCAATTATTAATCATCGGGGTCAGAGACTGTTCAGATGGTGCTGAAAGGCAGCATCTCCCACTGGAGAGTCATTCTTTAGGGATTCTCCTGATAATTAGTGGGGCCAACAAAAGGAGGACAGACATGGCACCTGCTGCCCCTGGGGACCCTTCTCCCTGCAGGAGATGCTCCTGGAACATTGGAAGGGTCAAGAAAGCATTCCCTAGGATGGAGAAGTGGCCTGTCCCTGGACACCCAAGCCAGAAAATGTGTAGGAAGGAAAGGAGCAAGTCAGGTAGTCAGTAAGTGTGTAATAAGCACGTACACTAAATACTAATACAATGATTGAGTGAACACTAAATGAACACTATGATTGAATGAACACTAAATACAATGATTGAGCTCTGGAAATCCAAATACACATAGAAAAACCTTCCCTGCTCTCAAGAAGCTCAAGTGTTAACAGCAGAAGACAGCATAGAAAAGGAAGTTGGAAGAGACTTAGAGGCCTGACTCTCCTTGCCTGGGGATTCTGGGAGCCTCTTATCTGTGTTTGCTTTTGGGATCCCCATGGAATAAGTATCAATGCCTCGGTAATAGGCCAGGGTTGGGTAAGCAGACAATGTTTAGGGCACATTTTCTATCCCCTTCCTCACACCAGGAGGTGAGCAGTGCGATCCTTAAAAGGCTGCTCAAACACCCAGGGGTGTGCAGCCAGGGGGCTGCTAAGTCCCGCTGCTGCTTCCAGTGAGGAACGACCCTATGGCCTGGGCAGTCTGTGTGCAGGGTTGTAACCACAGATCGCAGTGTATCCATACCTGCTGCTTCATCACTTGCCTCTCACCACAGGACTTTGAGGTATAATAGTAAAATGGTATGGGTGATGTCGTTTTATTCGTGAGTCAATTGGATTTAAGTGAGGCAGAGTTGAACAAAATGATCAGCCTCACTCTTTCCTCCACAGTCATCACAGTCATCATCATCCAGTGGGAGGACAGAGTCAAGATGGCTGGCGATGGCTCAGGATGCAGTGGATGACCTTGGCGTCTTTGGTGTCTAACAAAGCTCCAAGCACTTCACATAGCCTACTTCAGTTGCCTTCGTGGCCTTTGGAACAAATTGTTTTCATACACCCATTCCACCAGGAGAAGTCTTTACATGCTTGGGGTAGACACCCCCCTAAATCACCAGTAAGTTTGAGAACACTTGGTTAAATTCAACCTGGTTTGGCTCATCTGCCAAAACAGTTTACCAGGACATGGCTGCTGGGCATGCTGCAGTTTCTTGGAGCCATAGGTGAGAGCTGGGTGCAACAGGTAGACACCAAAGGTGGAAAGAGCCCCAAAAAGGGCTTGGCAGCCATCACACAAAAGGTACTGGCCCTCCCTGAACACACCCTACACCCCTTTACCAGCACATAGTTCTTCCATCTCTAAGAAGGCAGAATTTAATTCCATCAAAAGCAAAGTACAAGAAAAGCTTAGATAGATGCAGGGTTCTTGGCTCAGTAAGAAAGCAGATGAAATTCAGTTTTACACTGATAGTAACAATCCAAAGTGCTTTTATGATTCCCTGAAAGCTATTTATGGACCAGAAACCTATGGTGCATCACAACGACTCAGTGCTGATGGAGCCACATTGATTAGTGATAAGGACATGATCCTAGAAAGATGGGCTGAACACTTCCATAGTGTTCTCAATAGACCATCATCAGTCAGTGCTGAGGCCATTGACCATTTACCTCAGGTTGAAGTCAATCTCTCCTTAGCTGAACTTCCAACTGAAGAAGAGGTTTTGAGGGCCATTAGGCTCCTCTCATGTGGCAAAGCACCTGGTGCTGATTCTGTTCCAGCTGAGATTTATAAGGTAGGGAGACCATTGCTCATACAAAAGCTGACTGAAATTTTCCAGGTTATATGGCAAGAGGAGGTTATCCCCCAGGAGTTCAAGGATGCCTCCATTGTCCATCTCTATAAAGGTAAAGGGAATAGATTGTCCTGCGACAGTCACAGAGGGATCTCTCTCTTAGTCATTGCTGTCAAAATTCTTGCTAGAGTCCTTCTTAATAGGCTGATCCTTCACCTGGAAGATGGTCATATACCTGAGAGCCAGTGTGGCTTCAGAAAGGGCTGAGGAACAGTCGATATGGTGTTTGCTGCCCAACAACTCCAGAAACACCAGAACAGAGGTCTGTATACAACATTTGTAGATCTGGCTAAGGCCTTTACCACTGTTAGTCATGAGGGCTTATGGAATATTATGTCAAAATTTGGTTGCCCAGAGAAGTTCATCAGCATTGTATGTCAATTTCATGATGGTGTGTTTGCCCGAGTTCTGGGTAGTGGACAATGCTCTTGTGCCTTCCCTGTCACCAACGGAGGGAAACAGGGCTGTGTGCTTGCTCCCATGCTTTTTAGTATGATGTTTCAGCCATGTTGTCAAATGCTTTCAATGAGGATGAACATAGCGTCAAGGTCAATTACTGTACTGATGGTAAGTTCTTCATTTTGAAAAGGCTACAGGCCAAAGCCAAAGTGGAGGGAGTGTTGGTGCATAATTTTCTGTTTGCAGATGATTGTGCACTCAGTGCAGCCTCTGAAGCTGAGATGCAACAAAGTATGGATCAATTCTCTGCTGTCTGTGCTAATTTTGTCTTAATAATTAACACCAAGAAAACACAGGTGCTCCATCAGCCACCACCACACCATCTATATGTAGAACCATTGGTTACAACAAATGGAGAAGTTGTGAATGCTGTGGATAAGTTCACTTACCTTGGTAGTATACTTTCCAGGGATGTACACATTGACGATGAGGTTGATGTGCACATTGCCAGAGCTAGCTCAGTGTTTGGGAGACTCCGAAGAAAAGTTTGGGAGAGAAGAGGTATTAGACTGACTACCAAATTGAAGGTCTACAGAGATGTTGTGCTGACCTCATTTTTGTATGCCTGTGAAACATGGACAATCTACCAGCACCATGCCAAGAAACTGAATCATTTCCGTTTAAACTGTCTTAGGAAGATTCTGAGGATCACCTGGCAGGATAAGGTACCAGACACTGAAGTTCTTGCTCGAACTGAACTACCAAGTATTCAAACTATACTTCAGAGAGCGCAGTTCTGATGGGCTAGCCACATTGTTTGAATGCAAAATGTATGCTTGCCAAAAAGACTATTTTATGGAGAGCTCACATGTGGCAGGCGACCGCATGGTGGCCAGAAGAAGTGATACAAAGACACTCTCAAGGTCTCTCTCAAGAACTTTGAATTTGACTGTGCAACATGGGAGATACTGGCACGGGAATGTTCAGCATGGCATGCCCACATCAGAAAGAGTGCTGTGCTCTTTGAGCAAAGCAGAATTGAGACAACACAAAGTAAAGGCAGGATGTGCACATTTGGAGTATCTGCCTCAAATGTTCACATGGATTATCTGTGCCCAACCTATGGTAGACCATTCCGAGTTCGTATTGGTCTGATCAGCCACAGCGGGATACACTGAAATTTCACTTTATCATGGTGATGTCATTTGGTCCTCTTTAAGAACTAAGGACAACAACCAATAAGTGGTTAGTCCATGCCGAGCAATTTTTGAGCTCTGGAAATCCAAATATGCGTACAAAAATGCTATCAAGAACTCAAGTTTGAATAGGGGAAAACTGAGTACAAAAGAAAGTTGGAGGGGGATGGGGCATGGAGAGAAAATGCAGTGTGTAGCCTGGAAGGCGAGGAGGCTTGGGGGCCTGACCCTCTTTCCCTGAGAGTTCTGGGAGCCTTTTCTCTGTGTTTGCTTTTGGGATCTCCATAGAATAAGTATCAGTGGGGCAGGAGCATAGGATGAGGAAATTACAGAGAAGTCCATTTTGACCTGACTTCAGGAGATGTTTCCCCACCTGGAGAGCTGTCCCTGGGTAGGGAGAAGAGGATTTGGTGCCATGGCTGGGTGCTGCCTCCCCAGCCTCTTCCCGGGAGGCTGGATGCCCCCTTGTCAGGGTCATTGTGAAAAGGGATTATTGTCCTGGGATGGGTGAGTCTGGGCAAGGTGCTGAGATGGCTCCCAATTTAGGAATCCCAAGGTTCTAGGACCACTGTCATCATGCCATGCTGCACTGGTGTTACTGGACCATTTGGACAGAGGAGGCAGATAAAGGTACAATGAGGGAAGACCCAACCTCTTACCTTATGGAGGACCTCCAAGGGTGCAGGAGAGCATCTCCCAGACTGGTTCAGTGCACAGGAGAGAACTGGAGCCTAGTCAAGATGCCCAGTGAGTGACCCAAGCCCTTCCTGATTTTTAAGATACTTGGCAGGGATAGGGAACACCTTGGGCCCAAGCTTGACCTTGGAGGCAAAACCACTCCAAGCTTCCAACTAAACATATTCAAATAATTTTAAAAATATCAAAAACAGGACTGAATACCTCCAATGTCTCCAAGTAAGCCTTCTATGAGTACTGCCCCCTCCCCCAGTTCTGCCCACAGAGATGAGGAATGTACAGGATGAGCCAAGGGGGCCTCCTGGGAGTCAGGGAGAGGAAGGAGGGGGCAGGAAGAAGTCACCAACAACCAAGCACCAGCTCATGTCATGAGGGAGCAGGGAAAGAAGCTAAAGAATGCCTGTCCTGGGAGCCAACGCTTACCCCACCAGCGTGCTGTGTGACCTTAGTCAAACCACTCCCCTTCTCTGAGCTTCCTCCCTTCCTCTGTAAGGGGAAAAGACAAAACTTGATCATGTCTCAGGCTCCTTCCAACTGTAGACTTCTACAACCAAGATGGTAGCAAACACAATGATTGTTCATTCAGCCAACAACAGCAAGGTTTTCCCTACTGTGTGCAGAGAGAAGAGACCCGTGCTCCATTTGGGGAAAGGAAAAGATGAAGCCTCAGGCTTTGTGGACCTCAGACATGGAAGGGAAGTCTGACATTGGAAAGCAGACTCCAAACCCCATTCCAACCACCCTGCTGGCAGAAAACTTCCATCTAGTCTGAGCTCCATTTCTCTTGTTGCCATGGGGGAATCTGATGCAAGGTCACTGCCCTCCCAACAGGTCCCAGGGGCTCCCGATGTCCCCTAGAGGCAATATAAGCCCTTCCCCACTGTTTAACTGCTTGAAACTCTCCAAAACTCATCCTACCCTCCCCTTCTGGCCCCATCAATGGCCCCCTCCTGCTCATAGCCTGGAGCTAAAGGGATGAAATGACATTGTCTTCAATAGAACATTGAAATGTATGTATGTCTGTATGTAAATATATGTATTCTACATATGTTGTACAAGTTTATACACACACACATACGCACACACAAACAGGTGCGCACATGCACACACACATACTCACTTTTCTTATGCTATCTCTGAAGCCCGTTGCTTTTCACTCTGAATTTATGAGAGATAAAAAAATAGCTCGTCATCATCTTTCTCCCACTTCCTTGACTTGGAGAATTGATCATCCCATTCCAGCTCTAAAAGCACAGATCTGGAGCTGGAAGTAATTATATAACCAAACCCCCTCATTTTACAGAAAAGGAAACTGAGTCCCAACATGAAAGGGGACTTAGTCACACTTACAGAGGGGCCTGTGGCAGGCCTGGGGTTCAAACTCAAGGGCTCCCAGCCCAAGGTCTGTGCTCCTGCTGCCTCCCTCCACTGAACCACCCTACACCCAGTTTCTCTGTGGATTCACCCCCACTGTGTGTGTCTCTTCACTGGGGTTGAGTCTATGCAGGTATGGATTGGCACCACTGCCCTCTGGTGCTCCTCTTGTTCCTCAGTTCCCTGATTCTCACATCCAGATTAAATGATCTGAAGGCCCACCCCCTTCTCCATTGTGTCCTTTGCAACTGTTGCACAGCACCCACAAGAGACTCCTAGAACATCAGAGCGGGAGCTTAGAATGCAGAACCTAACCAGACCTTAGAACAGAGAATGGCTGACCTAAGGAATACCCTGAGGACACTGAATGGATGAGACTGCATCAATTCTAACAAAAAATAAATACTAGGAAAAGTCATTAAAGAGATGGCTTTTGGTCAGCTAAAAATGGAACAGGTGACTCCAGGGAGCCTCCAGGCTTTCCACAGAGCAGGATGCATCACATCAGCCTCCTTCCCTTCATTAAGGAAGAATTACTAACCAGCATCACTCCATGCTATGAACATGCTTTACCTAGACTTCAGTTAAACTTTTAATAACAATATTACTACTAACAATAATAACTTGCTACATGGCCCTTTAAGGTTTGCATGTATCATCTCACAACAGCCCTGGGAGGTAGGTGATAGTAGTATCCCCCATTTTATAGCTAGTGAAACCTAAGGCAGACAGAGGTGCATTGGCTTGCTTAGGGTCACACAGCTCCTAAGTATCTGAAGGCAGATTTGAACTCAGGGCTTCCTGATTCTAGGTCCAGTGCTCTACCCACTGCAACACCCAGCTACTGAAGTAGATATGAAGAAATTCCTACCATTCTTGTGTGGAAGATGGAGAATCTGGGATTAGCCAATAATACAAGTCAATGGATTCGGAACTTGTTGGGTAGCTGGACCCAAAGATAAATTGTAATAGTTCAATGTCCATGTAGCAGGAGGTCTCTGGTGAAATGCTCCAGGGATCTGCCTGGCCCTCTGCTACTCAACATTTTTACCTGTGACTTCGATAAAGGCATAGATGACCTGCTTATCCAGTTTACAGATGACACCAAGCTGGAAGAGAGAGCTAATACACTGAAGGATGGAGTAAGGCTGCAAAAAGATCTTGGTAGGTTTGAGCTTTGGCCTGACTCTACCACTAGGAGCTAGGGTCTGAAGCGACAAAGACAGAAATTCAGACTGGATATCAGGAAGACTTCCCCACTTTGAGAGACATCTTCAAGGAGAGTCCACTGCCTGAAGGAAGGTGGGCTCCCCTTCCTTGGATCACATCAAGAAGAAGCCTGGCAGCTGCCTGCCAGGTCCGACAGAGCTGAATGGGACCTTAGAACTCTGAGCATGGAATGTCAGAGCAAGGAGGAGCTCAGAGGTCGGCTGAAAGCAGAATTAAAAGCCTGAGTTCACAGAGCTCGTACACCGTATAATCAGAATTTGAAGAGGAGTCCATTGTCTCTCTGGTGAGTCCTCCTTCCAGTGTGGACAGCTACCTGCCTTTAAAAGCCCAGTTTTTATGAGAAATAGACCACATGTTTTCCAATCCCTTCACATCTTCCCAGCCTTGGCCAAAATGGCCTGAGAAGCAGACCACACCGTAGACAAAGCTCCAAACCCTTTCTGGACACATTAACTGGTTGCTATGGTGCAAACCTCCTTGGGGGTATGTTTAACTGCCCTACTACAGGGCCATTTCTGTGTTCTCTTGCCCTGGGCCGTCTATGGACACTTTGTGGGTTGGCCTAGCTAGCCAAAGAAAGGGCTGCTCTTTCTCAGGGAGAGAGAACCCACCCTCTTCATCCTGGAAAGATGGGAAGGTCCCTGGGTCTACATGTTGAGTCATTTGCCACTGGGTCCAGTCCTGGAGAGAAACAATCCATCTACCCATCCAAGAGCTCCTGGATATCAGCCCCCAGCCATCCATAAGACCCTGGAGGAGCCCATTCCATGGGACAAAGTCGTAGGGTCAGCCAATAGACAAATCTCTCCTCCTCTCTACCTCCCTCCACATTGCATGAACAAGTTCTGTCAGAAATAGATGGTAAGGGCCTGGAAACCAATCTTAAAACAAAAGCCACCAATTGACCTCATCCTCATCATTTTTTGCTGAGAAAAGATAATTCGCAAAGGGGGCAGAAACCAACAACATCTCCTGGGGTGTTCGTTCTATAATGGCATTGTCTCCCAGCCAGATCCCAGATTCCTCCACCCACATGGAAGGGCCATGTTGTGAAAGAGTTCATTGTTATTCTCCCCAAGAGGAGCCATGGTGTCCCGGTAAATTCCTTGTGCCCTGAACCTTCAGGTAAATGGCTGTGTTATAAAGCTGGGCTTTGCTGAACGTGGCACTCCCCAAGGTGGCCCCAACCTGCAAGGATAGTTTTTTTAGTCATCTCCTTCACTGGCAGAGCCCAAAGACTCACCGCCAATAACCTGTTCCAACATCTCATCCTCACTTCTTTTCTGTAACAACAATGAGCACCTTTGTATCAGCAAAGAGCTATCTTTGGGGGCATTAATCCCCCTGTCCTCACCTCATCTTTGTCCTTATTGCACATCCCCATTCCAATCCCATCCCTTTCCCTGGGGAGCCTGGGGCTTCATGCACATTTCTTAGTGTAGACACAGGACATGGTGTGATGTTTTGACCATGAGGACCTGTCACCTCTGACCTTTGAGCAATCATTTCTTAGGGTTGCTTGTGTCAAGACCATGAGGGAACAAATGAGAGAAGTAGGAAGGATATTGAAGAGCCAGAGATTGTCTAGAAGAGGGTAACCAGAATAGAAGGCCTCCTACCCACTATCCATGAGAGTTATCTAACCTTCCTGTGGAATGTGGGGATGGAATGGATGATGTTCAAGGGCCCTTCTGACCTCTCTGGGCCTCAGTAGCCCAATCTTTTAAGGGAAAGCATTAAACTCAGTCATCCTGGCTAAGGTTCCCTCCACCTCTCCTTCCTGTGAATGCTGTGCTTGCTGTCCAGAAGGATGAGGTCCTGGTTTTGAGTAGAAGCATTCCTCTGGTGCACCCCGGCTGGGAAGGCAAAGTACTGAGATCTGTCTTTCATAGAGAAGTCACACTCCCTCCCAAGAGAAGCTTAGTGTGATGTCTAGCTTGGCCAATGTCCCTTCAGGATCCCACTGGGAAATCAATAGAATTTTATGGGGGTAGCTACTGTTGGAGTAAACAGCATAACATTTTACGACGGGAACCACCATCCTTTGCTTTTTCCATAACAGCAATTTCAATTACATGTTTTTTAAATGTCTGCAGTGTAGAGAACTGTGAAAAACCGGTGCTTTTAAAAACTTGTCCAAGGAGAGAATTATGCTTAGGGTGCTTAATCGCCTTTTTCATAAAGACAAAATTACTTGAACTCTGTGATAATTGGGAGAATGCTATGGCTGTGGATAAACTGTCTAACAAAAATGGTAGAACCTTTCTTCACTGCTTAATTCTATCTAAGTGTTAACATTTGATCAGATAGAATAACCGCAAACCTGGACACAGAATTCCTTTAAAAGAGTCAGTTTTGCTGCTGTCCAGCCAAGCTTTTCCTCCTGTGTACTTGTAGCATTGGTGCTTTGAGTCCAAGGTAAGATTTGACACTCATCACCACAGAATTGCATCTGACCAGCCTCTTCCCATGCACCATGAAAGCCTTGCTCCTAGTTTCGCATTAGCCAGTGCTATGTGGCTGCTTTCTGTTTCTTCCTCTAGATAAAGGATAAAGATGTTCACTGTTCCCCACACTCTGTGCACTTTTCCTGAGATGCTTGAGGCTGTGATTGCTAAGACCATCTTTCTCTCTGGATATTGGCATCAATGGACTACAATATCCAAGACTTCCTCTCCATTGTTCACCTTTCTTTGTTATGTCTCCTCCTCTCTGGTCTCTACCTTGGGATCCCAGGAGCAGAGATTTAGAGCTGGAAGAAACATTGGGTGGGGGGTTCTTCTACTTCCTTCATTTCACAGAGGCCCAGAGAAGAACTGAAGTGACTTGCCCAAAGTCACATAGGCAGTAAGTGGCAAAGCCATGAACTGAACTGGTGTCCTCTGGATCCCAAAGCAGCACTCCTTCTTTCCAATGCAGTACAAGGTGGAAGAGGTGGGTAAGTCCTGTAGCCCAGGGCTCTCCAAAAATCTGACCTCACACGGATTGTGTCCAGTCTAAGAGAGTGATCCAAAAAGAGTCTGATTGTCTCTTTGGATGGTCATGCCCCCTCCCTGCCTCCACAGTCTACTAAAGCACAATCTCCAAACACAGCTTAGGTTTGGTTCATGTCTAGGTTTCCTCCAAGGTGGATAACAGGGTGCTTAGTTCCTATAGCTGGTAATAAATGCATTTTGTATGCATAAAATATTTGGGAGTCAATTTACCAAGTCTCCGTGAAGACAGGAAGCATCAATGAACACCCAACCCTACTTAAAGTAAGTGATATTGTGAGACCTTAGCCAGGAGAGCCTATTTCTCAATTGAATCAAATCGATCAAAAACATTTTGATAAAGTGTTTGAGGAAGTCTGTTCTGGTCGGTTGGGCAATCTAAACTAGCAGGTCAGTTCAGGACCCAGAAATTCAACTGCCTAGAATTCTGGGATGGAAGACTTCCCACTAAGCCTCTGAAGAGGACCTGCTCAGTAGCTGTTGGGAGGAGAAGTCACAGCTTTAGCCTCAGCTTTCTTCTTCCAATATCCCCTACCCCTCCCTCCACCTGCAACCCCACCAGAAGAGGAGAGAGAAAGCTTCAAAGAATCCCATCAGCACTGTTGCCAGGACAGTGGGAGCTGCATTGGCATTTGCACCAGAAGCCAAGGATGGACTAGAGTGGGTGAGGAAAGGCAGGTCTGAGGTGCTATGAAGAGTCCAGCAGAAAAGTAACATCGTGTCTGAGAAGGACATCTTGAGGGCTCTGGCAAAGAGACTTCCATGAGCTTCAGCCCTGTTGCCATATCATGTGCTTTGTTTAGCCTAGGTAGAGGAGGGGAACCTGTGGCCTGGAAGCCACATGTGACCCTCTCGGTCCTCAAATGTGGTCCTTGGATGGAATCCAAAATTAATTTGTTCTTTCAAACTTGGACTCAGTTTTTGGTCTCAGAAATTGTGCCACCTGCTTTAGGGAGATGCTGGCACCAAATATACCCCTATGGTAAATACCCATTGTCAAAATCTAATGCAGTCTGGTTGACCACTTGATAGAAACTGATAATCATGGAGAGAAGCACACTGGGGAGACTCTTCAGCTATATATAGTACTAGAAAGAGTACCCTGCCCCTGCAGGGCTACGCCTAGACTCCAAGGAAACAAGTAGTGACCATCCCTTAGGCACCCAAACTATCAGGGCAAACTGGAGTCAGGTGGGCAAGTGTGGAGTGTGCATTCCCCTTATCTAAATTCAGTGACAAAGCATTCTTTAAAGGAAGTAGTTGGTGGGATGGTCACTGTTCAGAAGTGAGCAGCGCTAACAACAAATAGAAAGGATGTAACTCTCAAAATTCAGTTCTCAGATTTAATGTTTTACCAGTCGAACGCCAAGGAGATGCTTGAAAGAGACACAAATACACATGTATACACGCACATATACATATATACTTAATTTTTTTTTAATGTAAAGGAATCTAAGGTCCCAAGGGACATACCGAAGGAGGGGGAGCGTCCTAGGAATAACAGACGATGACTGAGCAATGAGAAGCAATTAATATAAAGGACTCAATAAAGGAAACCAATCACAGGGAGAATCATACTGGAGTCACTGGAAGGATTTCCAACCTCACTGGATTCATAGGATGCCAGGCCCACACACCTGATATATAGTGCAGTGCACTACAGCCTTTCCCCACAAATCTCCTAAAGAAAAATGTTTTATTGACTTGAATTTATTTATGATGAGAAAAAATATATATGCCTTCTGAATTAAATTCAATCGAAATGGTATCCTTCCAAGCTAGGGAAACAGATGAGCTTTCCAGGCCTGGAAGTTGATCCCAAGTGGTACCAGGCTACAGCAGACATCTCCAGAGGGCACCTCCCAGAAGGCCCTGGGCTACCTCCCTCGCTGCAGCGGACAGAATGGGCCATCCTGGTGTGACATCCCTCAGTTACTGTTTCCCAACGTCCATTCTCCTTAGTGCGCTGAGTTCCCAGAAGCCATGAATCGTTACAATTCTAAAAATTCGGGAGGCATTTTGTTCATTTTGACCTTTCTTTAAATCTCTTTGCTTAGCAGTGCCTGGTATATAGTAGGCACTTGATAGATTCTCGTTAACAAGACTTTACTTGATAACCGTGAGCTTTCTAGCATTGTTTATCATGAGCCCCAATCCATGAGCTTCTCATTAGCAATTAGTTAGCCAGGCAATTCGTTATATTTTACAAAAAATAAAAAAGATTATCTAGATGGTATGAACAGTTGGGTCAAAACACACCCCTCTTCCTTCTCTCAAAAGATGTGAGGCTCACTGTTCCACAAATACCAAGAGGTCCAGGATCAGAGGGGTCTCACACTTGGAGTACAGTGCTTCTGAGGTACATACATGGAGATACCCAGCACAGGGTCAGAGCCACCGTTCTTGCATTTATAGCTATGCTCTTCTCTGGTGCCAAGGCTCATGCTTACTGAGGCAGTGTCCTCACTTAGGTGGGTCTGTACCAGACCCAGCTTTGCCCTCTGGCTCTGCTCTGGATGCATCCTCTGCTATTGGTCCAGTCCCTCCAATAGTACAGGCCTTTAATTCTCCATCAGTAGAGTCCAGCCCCATGATTCTCAACCTTTTTGTGTTGCAAAGGTCTGGAGGGACCTATGGTCCCCTTCTCAGAATACAACTTTTAAATACATAAAATGAAATACTTAGAAACCAGTTATACTAGAACATAGTTAGCAGACAATTAAAGAGAACAAGTTCACAGACCCCAGGGAAAGAACCCCTTGGTCACTATCATTTATGTCTTACCAAAAGGTGACCTGCCCTGTCACATGCTCATCAATGCCCAGACCCATTGCCTGCCCCTGACAAGCATTATGGAAGGTAGCTTACACACTAGGAACAGGGCAGTGAAGAGACTATCTGACTGATCAGATCATTCTCTCCCACCAACCTTATGTGTGGGAGGAGCCCAAAAAATAACATTCAAATTCAAGACATATTTTCCTAAAGAATTTAATCCATGTGCTTGTGGCCATCACTTCTAAGAAGTCTTCCCAGACCTGCCAAGTCAGGAGTGATGCATCACTGACACCAAGTGAATGGGATGCCTCTTCTTGGTACAATTCAGAGGCTCTCCCAGTGGTGCCTTGACATGAGCCTCGATGCTGGCAGCTCCTCTCAAATGACAGGGATTTCTCCACTTTTGTCTACCAGAAGGAATGAGTTATGATTTACATCAGAAGCATTTGGTAGATATTCATATACGCTTGTCTATGGCCAGAAATGAGGTTGTCTGAGAGTGCCTTAGAGATGGCAGCATCCAAGGCCCTGATGGAGTTCCTACAGAAGCACATGGAAGACGCAGGCATGTGTCTACCCATTTGGCTTAAGAGGGAAGTCTGTGGACAATATTCCTACATCTCAGTTTCCTATGTAGCAGTGGGGAGAATGTAAAACTCCTAGGCAATAAGATCTAAGAATTTCCCCCTTTGGCAGAAAAAGGAATGTCCTGGGACAACATTGACTTTGGGAATTATCTTATAGGTAAGCCAAATTCAAAGGTTTTAGATTATCAGAGTTTAGGGAGCTGACTTTTTAGCAGAGAAAGGGATCAGCTGGTATAACCTACTTTTTGGAGAAAGAAGGTCATTTACATGGGTTCTACACATGGAGAAATAGTAAATGAAACCTGTGGCTTGGTAGAGCAAGAGATGTGGCGTTCTCCTCCCTCTCTCTCCTCCACGATGGCATTTTTACAGTGAATTATTTGGCAAATGCCCATCTAATTAGAAGACATGTTGCTTGTTTCCTTGTTCAGTGCATCAGAACATAAGCTCTTACCAGAGAGAATCTCTGGCCTACTTAGAAGCATTACGGCTTTTTTCTGTTATGAGCTTCTAGGAGTCCTTTGCACTTTCTGTGGGTTGAAATAAAGGCAGTCCCACTTGAAAGATGGTTTAAATTTTTATTGATATCTTTTGTTTTTATGTCACATTCATTTCCAAATATAAACTTTCCCCTTTTTCCCCAGAGAGTCATCTCACAGGAGAAAGAGTAAAAAAGGAGAGAAAAAAGAAATTCAAAGAATATGAGCAACACATGGATACATGAATGAGAAAACACTTACATGCTTGCCACATGGCAAGCACTGCCCAGTGTTCCACACCCATCATCCCCCCCTTTGGAAAGGAGGAAGGAAGTACATGTTCTCATCTCTTCTTTGTGGAAAAGGCAGGCAGGTGGGAAAAATGACAAATGTTGGAGGGGGCGTGGACAAAAATGGGATGTTAATACACTGTGTTTGGAACTGTGAACTGATCAAACCATTCTGGAGAAAAATCTGGAATTATGCTCAAATAGTTATAAAATTGTGTATACCCTTTAACCCAGTAATACCCCTATTAGGTCTGTTTCCCAAAGTGATCAGGGAAAAAGGGAAACTATATGTTCTAAAATATTTATAGCCACTCTTTTTGTGGTGGCAAAGAAGTAGAAATTGAGGGAATGTCTGTCAATTGGGGAATGGCTAAACAAAATATGGTATACATTTGTGTTAGAATTTCACTGTGCTATGAGAAACAATGAGCTGATTGACTTTAGAAAACCATGGAAAAACTTGAGTGAAATAATGCAGAGTGAAATGAGCAGAATGTTGTATGCAGTAATAGCAATAGCGTTCAAAGAATAACTGTGAACAGTCAAGTTATTCTGAGTATTATAAATGCTCAGATCAACCACACAGGACCTAGGAAAGAAGATACGATTTGCATCCATAGAAAGAAATGATAAAAGAAGTATATATAGTAAGCTTTCACATATATTTCTAAATCCAGGTCAAATAGTGGTCTTTTCTAGTGTGGAGTAGGGAGAAATGGAGGGAGAGAGGAATTTCAAATGCAATCAAAAAATTTAAATTAAAAAAAAACAAAAATAAAGAGAAGGCATGCAGGCAAGGAGGCAAGCGGCTCCCATTTATTAAGTCCTTGGTCATAATTGCACAGCCTTCAGTTTTTCAGTTATACTGTTACTATCCTTTACGTTTACACCATTCTTGTCACTGTGTATATCGTTCTCCTGCTTCTGTTCACTCCAGAACTGACTTTCAGTTCATTCCTCTAATTCTTCCCATGCTTTTTGGAGTTCTTTCCAATTGTTGCTTCTCCTGGCTCAGTAACAGTCTGTTAGATTCAAGAACCACCATTTGCTTAGTTATTCTCCACTCAGTGGGCATCTCCTTCTTTGTGACTACCAAAAAGAAAAAAAGTGCTGCTAGGAACATGTTGATGTATCCAGCTCCTTTCGCCATGTCTTTGACCTCCTTGGGAACAATTGTCCAGTGAGGTGGGCTCTTTATCTGTAAGAAGAAGCCATTTTCTTTGGAGAGAAAACCCTGCCGAGCTCCTCCCACTGCTTCAAATAGACATGGCCCCCATCGAGCCTTCTTGGTCACTCTCTATGCTGGAGGAGTGGCCATTCGCAGCTCTGAATCAGGGAACACTGAACAAGCAGTGGTGTTTGATGGACAGAATACTACTGTGCTATAAGAAGCAATGAGCTCAATGATTTTAGAAAAATGTGGAAAGACTTGCATAAAAATAAGAAAGAGTGAAATGAGTAGAACCCAGAGAACACTGTATACAGTAACAATATTGTTTAAGAACAACTTTAAGAGAATAAGTCATTTTGACAATTATAAATACCAAATTAACTTCAAAAGACCTGCGAAGGAAGATACTATCTGCATCCAGAGAAGGAAGTGATAAATAGAAGAACGTATAGAATGGATTGACATATCTATATGTATGCGTATACTTATTTGTGTCTAACGGCAGCTGGGGGGAAAGGGAAATGTACATGATAATTTTATTACATAGTTAAAAGGAATGCAAAGGGTACATCGTAGATCTGCAGTTTCCTGTAGAATCATCTTTTTTTCTGTTCTGTGTTATGGAAATGCTTGTTTTATTTCTTCAGTTCAGAAGAAAATAAAGAAAATTAAAAAAAGAAAAGAAAACCAGGGGCTGCCTTTGGGTTTCCTCAGTAACATGAGGGACTCAATCAGAAGAGCTCTAAGGTCCCTTTCCTCTCGGAAATTCTCTTTTCTTATGTTCTCACATCTTTCCAGCTTTGACACGTTCTGTTCTAGGGTCGCGGGCCTCTCCCATGACTGATGTTCTGGGATTCCAGAACATGGAACATCAGAGTCTGGGGACTCTGTTCCAAAGATTGGAACAAGTAATTGATTCAAAGCAGCAGCTGGGCATGTCCTCAGACACCTCAGTCTCCATGTCTGTGTGCTGGGATCCCAGAGCACCCAAGCACACAACTCATCTACAGGTTAAAGGGCAAAACCATCATCCTGAAGGAGAACACAGGAGCCAGAGACTGGGATGGAAGGGTGAGGCCAGAGCCCAGGAAAGAGAGGAAGAGCAGGGACTGAAGGGTAGAGTTGGCAGGGTAAGCTAGAGGTCAAGGGAGATGCAGATGAATCCAACCAAGCAGAAGAAAGTCAGTCTTCCAGTGAGTCAGTCTAGGAACATTAATCCCCTCCTCTGCCAGGCGCTGTGCCAAGGGTTATAAGTGGACAGTGTAAAAATGACTACTGACCCTTGGGAAATACTCAGACCATGTTGTCCTCTGGTGACTGAGTGAGGGCAAACTCCCCTGGCTACTCTGTGGTGTGTTTGTCCTTCGTGCCGAAGACTGTGCCATCAGAGAAATGATCACATGACTTGCACTTGACTTTGTTTTGAGGGAGGGAGGGCTGTGCAGGTCACCAGCCTTACTTTTCCTCCAGGGCCATCAGTGACCAGATATTCATCAGAATAACTAGAGATGACCCAGGGTGAGGCAATTGGGGTTAAGTGACTTGCCCAAGGTCACACAGCTAGTGAGTGTCAAGTGTCTGAGGTGACATTTGAACTCAGGTCTTCCTGACTCCTGCTCTAGTGCTCTATCCACTGCACCACCAAGCTGCCCCAGCTCTGTGGTACATTAAGCTAAGTGAATGACCCCTTGGCCTGTTAACCTATAACTATCTCAAAGGCAAAAAATAATGGCTGAAGTAGTGGGGCCAGAAGAGGAGGCCAAGAGCCTAGCTCTGGGGTTAGAACTTGCCCATTAACTTCCTGTGGGACCTTCATCTTTTCATCTCTCTGGGCCTTAACTTCTGTCTCTGTAAAAAAAAAAAAGGGGGGGGGGGGGATGGGGAGCACTGGGTCCGTTTTCTGGTCATGCCTTGCTCGGATATTCCTTGAGTTCCTGAATGCCCTCCTGGATCTCTGACTGAAATCCCAGGCTTCTCTATTTCCTGTCCCCAGTGCTCCCCAGCCTCCACACACAACCTGGCCATCAAAGCCACCCACCCAGTTTCAACCTACTCTCCCTCCTCCCACCTCAGCTCTGACCTGCAGGCAGGGCCCTTCTTCCTAGGACGGGGAGGGGGAGGCTTCCTTGCCCTTGCCCCTTGGCTTTAGTTTGGCCCAGACTATGAGTCTACATATGGCATTTTATGAGGCAACACAGGGGCGGGATGAGGTGCTGAATTGGCCAGGCACTTTTGGCTGAGGATAGCCAAGGTGGGGAGCAGCGGACGTCTCCCACCCACCCCTCAATGGAGCCACCCAGGAAGGGAAAGGTGGACAAAAAGCCATTGTTTTGGAAACTGCTCTACTCTAAACTGAGCTGGGGAACAATTCTACTCTGAATCTTTTTTCCTTTACAAAAAATTCATTTAGCTGGAGGTGGGAATGGGGGGCAGGTCCCACCAAAATTGACCCTGAATGTTTTGGTTTTCCTTTCTTTTTTTATTCTTTCAAGAAAAGAGGAAGAGGAAACCCATTACTACACCTCAGGCTATGTGTGGACCAGGTTTGATGCTTGGGCTCAGGCAGGTCTCCTCGAAACTGATTAATTTTTAGATCTTAAAAAGCCACACGGTCTCTTTAAAAGGCAATGAAAGCCTCCTTCGAGCAGTTAAACTTTATGTTGTGTGTAATGTTGTAATTGATGTCAAACATGGCGCATGCTCTGACGCCTGACGTTGGACAGCCCCCCAAGCGCCTGCCCCTGAGGTTCTCAGTCAGTAGAGGAGCCAGGATTTAGTAACCTGACCAGGAAATCAGGGCAGAATGGAAGTTTATGGCTTGGAATCGAGAGGTTCACATACCAAATAATTAAGTCTGAGCCAAATATAGGCAGAGTTCTCCCATCAGTTGATTCAGGGAATAATTGGCTGGATTTGGAATTTCGCCACATGGCATATAAAACTTTATAGTCCTTACCAAGCCCCTGCTGTGAGCACTGATGCTTCTGTGGGTTGGGGGGGACATAACTGTTCCCTATGCAGGGATGCCCGGCTTACCCAGATCCTGAAAGAAAACTAGGCTTTCCAAACCCCACTGCTCAAAAGTCTCTTTGCTGAGAATTAAACTAAGAGGAGAAAATCAAAGAGTGTGGGGTCTGGAGATGACCTCCTTGAAAGTTGTCAGATCCAGTGTCTTCAGAGACAGAGGGCAAAATGGAAGACTCCCAGAGAAGGTAAAGGACTTGGCCAAGGTCATACAGTTAACAAGTGGCAGTGTCTTCCCCATTACCTGAGACTGCTTGACCAGAGTAGGGCAGTAATTGTTTCAAACTTGCTTCTTACTGTCTGTGCAAGGTGGCCTGGCCAGGGCCTGCTTCCTGGTTCTGTCCATGGTAGGATGAGAAAAGAATCACAGAATTCAAATTCAGAGTCCCAAGGTTACTTAGAGATCATTTAATCTAACTCTCTTGTTTTACAGAGAAGGAAACTCTCCTGGGGAAGGCAACTACTCAGATAATACAGCAAATAAGGAGCAAAAAAGGCCCCCAGTCTTTTTCCTGGATGGTTGAGGTTTAGGGAAAGAGCACTAGACTTAGAATCAGAAGAGACTCAGTTCTGACACTTAATCAATCATCTGACTATGGGCAAGTCACTTTACCTCCCCCAGGTCCAGTTTCTTCATCTGCAAAATGGGCTAATAATACTTACGCCACTTCCCCAGTGGAGGTAGTGTTGAGGAAAGCAATGCAGAAATGAAATTGTTGTAAGTCAAATTGTTCCTGGAAAGAAATGACATCCTCCCCATAGACTCATGGGAATCATCTGCATCATGTCAGTCAATAAGCATTTATTAAGTGCCTACTGTGTGCTGGGGCTAGGCACAATGCTAAGTGCTAAGGATACAAGGAAAGGCAAAAAAAAAAAAAAATAGTCCGCATTCTCAGGGAGTTCCCAGTCTAATGGAGGAGATGACATGCAAATGAGATTTGGATGGGATGAGTTGGAAATTATCAGGAGGGGAAGCCTTTCAGGGAAGCAGCAACTGACACCTAGTGGAAGCCAGGGAAGCTGGGAGGTGTCAATGAGGAGGGAGAGTATTTGAAGCACAAGAGATCGATGTGGAAATGCCCAAGCAAGAAAACAGCCAGGCTGGTGTCCCTGGACTCCTGGGAACACGGTGGGGTTGGGGGTGAGTATGAGTGAAAACTGTAGGAAAGGAACATTCTAGGAAGAGCTTGGTCCTCCAGATTAAGGATTGTATAGTTGATCCTGGAGGTCATAGGGAACCACTTGAATTTATAGTGGAGGGGAAAGAAAGAGGGACAAGATCACATTTAACTTTAGGGAGATCAATACAACATCTGAGTGGAGGAGTGCAAGAAGAGGCTTGAGCCGGTAAAGCAGCCAAAATGATGGGCACAAGTCCTCTGCTGCCAACCCGACTCTCCTGCCCTCTCTTCTGTTCTCAGCAGTATCTGTCCTGATGCCCCAGAAAGGACAACACTTCTCACCTTCTCAGCAGGCAGCCCTCAGAGCGCTTTGTAAAGTTCTCTCAAGTTCTGATGTCATCATTCCAAGAAATCTGGGCTATTCCCATTGGGGTCAAGTCCCTACTACTTATGTTTATGGGTTAACAAGTGAAAAGTGTGGAATGTGCTTAATTAGGAGCCACTGAGGTTCAACTAAATGGGGCAACATCCGGTTTCATTTAGGCTGAACAGAGCACCCATGTTATTGGACACACACAACTTGGGCAGGATCCCAGTTTCTACCCAAAGTCTGGAAACAGCCTCCCAGGTATCCTAGCACATCATGGTTTCTTGAACCAGGCACATGAACCCACACACTCCTGAGGGTCTCTGCATTGTTTATTCAATAGAATATTGTCCATGGAGGGCAGAAATCCAAGAAGGTCACATTTGGAAGGGACCCTGGTGGCCCTGCGTCCAACCTCTTCCTGGTGAATCCAATTAACAGCCTGAAATAAAGTCCCTGATAATGGCCACAGCCAATAAAGCTAATTCAACGAGTCTGTTGGTGTTCACCAAAAGAGAATGGAGGGGGCGTACTGGCCATCACATGTTACAATAAGGAAGTGGAAACAATGGAATTTCAAATATCTAAAGAAATAACCACAAAAAAAGATGGCAGGTCATGCAGCAAGAGGGAGGGTCCCCCAACAGGAAGTCCCAGGGCTCTGTTGTTATTCTCAGGACACAGGACTTGAATGTGCCCTCTGTCTATTTGGGGGGATCTTCTGTGGTTAAATTAACAATGATATGAATCCATGGGAGTATTTGCATAGTGAACAGCCAAGAATAAGGAGATAGTCCTAAAGTACTCCATCTTAATCCAGCCTCATTTTGAGTGTTGTATTCAGTCCTGAACACATTTTGAGAAGGACATTGTTAGGGAGGAGAGTAGCCATGAGGGTGAAGGGCCACTGGACATGACCTACAAGGATAAGTCGGAGGAACTAGGTCTATTTAGCCTGGAGTAGAGAAGACTGGGGGGAGGGGGAGATCAAGTATAATCATTGCATTCAAGTCCTGGAAGGACTGGTGTGTGATCACCAAGGGATCATCCTTGGGCCACTTGTCCTCAGAGAGCAGAACTAGGAGCAATGGTCAGGGGGAGTTTTCTGACCCTCTAAGATGCCCAAAGTGAATAAGCTTGCCTTGGAGGGGGATAGGTCCTACCCCTTGGATGTCTTTCGGTCAAAACTGAATGGTCATGGCCGAGCCGATGAGAGCCGCTGAGCACCAGATATCAGCGCAGCAGCCCTTGAAACCTTCAGCCTGAAGACTGGACTTCGGTGGGTCAACTACTTGAACTTCCAGGAGCTGGGATGGCGGAGTGATCAGTAAGTGCTCTCTCCTCCCCCCTGATGACCGTGAGGGAACCATAAAATTCTTCCCCAGATTAATCCTGGATCAGCGGGAACAGCAGAAGGGGGCGGGTGGTCTCATAACACCAGAGGCTGGAAAAGTGGCAAAGGGGGATTCTTCCTACGGTAGCGGAGACGGCTGGAGGGACAGACGACCCAGGGCAGAGAAAATTCGCACTGAGACCCAGGCAAGCCTCAGAGCCGGGAGACGAGCCCAAGGAGGGGCGGGAACACGCGTTAGCTTCTAGGCGTGCCCCAGCCCTCCAGGGGAAAAGGGAAGACAATAGGGAAGCTGGGATCACCATCCCCTGACCTTGCCTTTGCCTCAAGTCAGCTGAGGAGATATCCTGAGGACAGACCACCCCTCCCACATACCTAACAAGCTAACCCCAGGGCTGATCGGGGAAACAAAAAACAAAAGCCTGCTTTTAGCCTAGACACACATCAGCTCAACTTAAAGATCTGTACCTTCTGACTGAAAGAACCAAAAGCTACAACACTCAGCCAACATCATGAATCGGAAAAAGCAGACGAAAAGTGAAAAAACCATAGAATCTTTCTATGGGGATAAGGACCAAAACACAGACACCAAAGAGGTCAGAGCTGAGACTGTACTTTCATCTGAAACCTCAGATGGGACTATGAATTTCTCGCAAGCACAACTAGATTACGTGGAACATCTGAAGAAGGATATAAAAGAAAAACTGGCCAATGATTTTAAAATTATAAAAAAAGAATTCACTGATGAGAACATCACTCTAAAAAAGAAAATTGAACAAATGGAAAAGGAAGTTCAAAAATTAACTGGAGAGAATAATTCCCTAAAAGGAAGAGTTAATCAAACGGAAAAGGAAACCCAAAACCTAATTGGGAAAATTGATCAGATGGAAAAGGAAACCCAAAACCTAACTGGGAAAATTGGTCGAACGGAAAAAGAAGTACAAAATTAAATGGAGAAAATAGCTCCTTAAAGGGAAAAATTGGTCAGATGAAAAAGGAGATGCAAAAGCTAACTGAAGAAAACAATACGATGAAGATTAGAATTGGGCAAGTAGAAACTAATGACTCAATGAGGCAACAAGAATCAGTCAAACAAAATCTAAAAGAATGAAGAGATAGAAGAAAATGTAAAATATTTAATTGGAAAAACAACTGACCTGGAAAATAGATCCAGGAGAGAAAATTTAAGAATTATTGGCCTGCCAGAAACCCATGATGAAGAAAAGAGTCTGGACAATATCTTCCAGGAAATCATCAAGGAAAACTGCCCAGAAGTACTAGACTCAGAGGGCAAAATAGTCATCGAAAGAATCTACCGTTCCCCTCCCAAAAGGGATCCCAAACTCAAAACCCCAAGAAATATAGTTGCCAAATTCCAGAGCTATCAAGTGAAGGAGAAAATACTACAAGCAGCCAGAAAGAAACAATTCAAATATCAAGGACACACAGTCAGGATCACACAGAACCTTGCAGCTTCTACATTAAAAGATCGAAAGAATTGGAACCCAATATTCCGTAAGGCAAAGGAGTTGGGACTTCAACCGAGGATCAACTACCCAGCAAAGTTCAGCATAACATTTCAGGCAAGGAGAAAGTCATTCAATGAAATAAGGGATTTCCAGAGCTTCCTGACCAAAACACCAGAACTCAATAGACAATTTGATCTTCAAATGCAGGTCTCCAGAGAATCATAAAAAGGTAAACAGAGGGGAAAAAACAAAAACAAAAACTTGCTACTCAATTAGGGCAAACTGTTTACCTCCCTATAAGGGAAGATGATACCTGTTAATCTTGAGAACTGTGCAGCTATTATGATAAAAGGGATATAGTTAGAGGGAACGGGCATAAAGTTAATGATGTCATGTCAAAAATATGATTTAAGTATGAGAAGGGAATGTAATAGGAGGTGTGGAAAGGGGGAAGCAGAAAATGGCAAATTATATCACAGGAAGAAGTACAAAACTATAGTAGAGGGAAGGAGGGGAGGGAGATGAGCATTGTTTGAGAGGTACTCTCATCTGATTTGTTCAAAGGAGGGAACAATAATCTTAAGTAGATAATCCTAACTAGCTCTATAGGTAGCAGGAGGGGAAGGGGGAAGAAAGGGGAGGGTGGCTAAAAGGGAGGAAAGAAGCAATAAGAGTAAAGGGGAGTAAAAGGGAGGGGGGCTAAAAGAAGGAGGGGAAGGCTGCAGGAGGAGGGGGAGAAAAATGAATACTATTGAGGAGGGGAAGGGAGACGGGAGAGCTAAAAGCACAAATGGTGGGAAAGAGGTTGGAGGGAAATACACAGATTGTAATCATAACTGTGAATGTGAATGGAATGAACTCTCCCATAAAACGGAGACAGATAGCAGAATGGATTAAAAGCCATAATCCAACAGTATGCTGCTTACAAGAAACACATTTGATACGGGGGGATACACATAGGATAAAGGTCAAAGGATGGAGCAGAATATATTGTGCTTCAGCTCATGTAAGAAAGGCAGGAGTAGCAATCCTAATCTCAGACAAAGCAAAAGCAGAAATAGATCTAATCAAAAGGGATAAGGATGGAAACTATATCCTGCTAAAAGACACCATAGACAATGAAGCAATATCATTACTAAACATGTATGCTCCAAGTGGTATAACATCCAGATTCTTAGAGGAGAGGTTGGGGGAGTTGAAGGAAGAAATTGATAGCAAAACTATACTAGTGGGGGACCTCAACCTCCCCCTCTCTGAACTCGATAAATCCAACCTCAAAATAAACAAGAAAGAGGTTAAGGAGGTAAATAAAACTCTGGATAAGGTAGATATGATAGATCTTTGGAGAAAATTAAATGGGAATAGAAAGGAATATACCTTTTTCTCAGCGGTACATGGAACATTTACAAAAATTGACCATGTACTAGGACATAAAAATCTCACAATCCAGTGCAGAAAGGTAGAGATAATCAATGCATCCTTTTCAGATCATAATGCATTAAAAATTACATGTAATAAAAGGCCATGGAAAGAGAAACCAAAAATGAATTGGAAATTAAATAATCTAATTCTAAAGAAGGGTTAGGTTAAAGAAGAAATCATAGAAACAATCAACAATTTCATTCAAGAGAATGACAATAGTGAGACAACATACCAAAACTTATGGGATACTGCAAAAGCAGTTATTAGGGGAAGTTTTATATCTTTGAATGCTTACATAAATAAAATAGAGAAAGAGGAGATCAATGACTTAGGCTTGCAGTTGAAAAAGCTAGAAAAAGAACAAATTGAAAATCCCCAAGTACATACCAAATTAGAAATACTGAAAACCAAAGGAGAGATTAATAAAATTGAAATTAAGAAAACTATTGAATTAATAAATAAAACCAATAGTTGGTTTTATGAAAAAACTAATAAAATTGATAAACCTTTGGTCAATCTGATTAAAAAAAGAAAGAAGAAAACCAAATTACTAATATTAAAAATGAAAGGGGTGAACTCACCTCCAATGAGGAGGAAATTAAAACAATAATTAGAAACTACTTTGCCCAACTTTATGCCCACAAATTCGATAATCTAAACGAGATGGATGAATATTTTAAAAAATACAAATTGCCCAGATTAACAGAAGAGGAAGTTGAATACTTAAACAACCCCATCTCAGAAAAAGAAATTGAACAAGCCATCAATGAACTCCCTAGGAAAAAATCTCCAGGGCCAGATGGATTCACAAGTGAATTCTATCAAACATTTAAAGAACAGTTAATTCCAATACTACATACACTATTTTTGAAAATTGGGGAAGAAGGAGTCCTCCCAAATTCTTTCTATGATACAAATATGGTTTTGATACCCAAACCAGGAAGAGACAAAACAGAGAAAGAAAATTATAGACCAATTTCCCTAATGAATATAGATGCAAAAATTTTAAATAAGATTTTAGCAAAACAAATACAGCATCTTATCACGAGATTAATACATTATGATCAGGTAGGATTCATACCAGGATTACAGGGCTGGTTCAATATTAGGAAAACTATTAGCATTATCGATCACATCAACAACAAAGCTAACAAAAACCACATGATTATCTCAATAGATGCAGAAAAAGCTTTTGACAAAATACAACACCCATTCCTACTAAAAACACTGGAGAATGTAGGAATAAAGGGAACTTTCCATAAAATAATAAGCAGTATCTATCTAAAACCTTCAGCAAGCATTATATGCAATGGGGATAAGCTAGATGCATTCCCAATAAGATCAGGGGTGAAACAAGGTTGTCCATTATCACCACTATTATTCAATATGGTACTAGAAATGCTAGCTGTAGCAATTAGACAAGATAAAGATATTCAAGGAATAAGAATAGCCAAAGAAGAAACTAAGTTATCACTCTTTGCAGATGATATGATGATTTACCTAGAGAATCCCAGAGATTCAAGTAAAAAATTACTTGAATTAATAAACAACTTTGGCAAAGTTGCAGGGTACAAAATAAACCCACACAAATCTTCTGCATTCCTATATATTAGCAACAAAGTCCAACAGCAAGAGATAGAAAGAGAAATCCCATTTAAAGCTAGGGTAGACAGTATAAAATACTTAGGAGTCTACCTGCCAAAACAAACCCAGGGATTATATGAACACAATTACAAGACACTTTTTGCACAAATAAAGTCAGATTTAAGTAGGAAAAACATTAGTTGCTCATGGGTAGGCCGTGCTAATATAATAAAAATGACAATTCTCCCCAAATTAATATACTTATTTAGTGCCATACCAATTAAACTATCAGACAATTACTTTCTAGAGCTGGATAAAATAATATCAAAATTCATTTGGAAAAACAAAAGGTCCAGAATATCAAACGGACTAATGAAAAGAAATGCTTGGGAAGGTGGCCTAGCGCTACCAGACCTCAAACTGTACTATAAAGCAGCAATTATCAAAACCACTTGGTACTGGCTAAGAAAGAGAGAGGTAGACAAGTGGAATAGACTTGGCACTCAAGATGCAGTAGGCAAGGAATATAGCAACCTTCTGTTTGATAAACCCAAGGACCCCAGCTTCTGGGATAAGAACTCATTGTTTGACAAAAATTGCTGGGAAAACTGGATAACAGTGTGGCGGAAATTAGGCATAGACCCATACCTGACACCGTACACAAGAATAAAGTCCAAATGGGTACATGATTTAGGTATAAAGATTGATACCATGAATAAACTGGAGAAGCAAGGAATAGTGTATTTATCAGATCTATGGAGAAGGGAAGAATTCTTTACTAAAGGAGAGATAGAAAGCATTATGAAATGCAAAATGGATAACTTTGATTACATTAAACTGAGAAGTTTTTGCACAACCAAACCCAAAGCAACCAAAATCCGGAGGGATGTAGTAAATTGGGAAAGAATTTTTACAGCTAAGCTCGGGGATAAAGGCCTCATTTCTAGAATATATAGAGAACTGACCCAAATGTATAATCATACAAGTCATTCCCCAATTGATAAATGGTCAAAGGATATGAACAGGCAATTTTCAGAGGAAGAAATTAAAGCTATCTATAATCATATGAAAAAATGCTCTAAATCACTATTGGTTAGAGAGATGCAAATCAAAACAACTCTGAGGTACCACATCACACCTATAAGATTGGCAAACATGACAGAACAAGAAAATGATAAATGCTGGAGAGGATGTGGGAGAGTTGGAACACTAATTCATTGTTGGTGGAGCTGTGAGGTGATCCAACCATTCTGGAGAGCAATTTGGAACTATGCCCAAAGGGCTACAAAAATGTGCATACCCTTTGACCCAGCAATATCGCTACTAGGACTATATCCCCAAGAGATCATAAAAATGGGAAAGGGTCCCACATGTACAAAAATATTTATAGCAGCACTCTATGTAGTTGCCAAAAACTGGAAGTCAAGGGGATGTCCATCAATTGGGGAATGGCTGAATAAATTATGGTATATGAATGTAATGGAGTACTATTGTGCCATAAGAAATGATGAACAAGAAGACTTCAGAGAGGCCTAGAAGGACTTATATGACCTGATGCTGAGTGAAAGGAGCAGAACCAGGAGAACTTTGTGCACAGCAACGACCACAGTGTGCAAGAGTTTTTTCTGGTAGACTTGGAATTCTGTAATAATGCAAAAACTTCTTATAAAAAAAAAAATCCCAAAGGTGGTTCTCAAGGCAAAATGCCTTCCACACTCAGAGAAAGAAATATGGAAGTCATTCACAAAATGTAGCAGATCATGTTTGTGTATGTGTATGTGTTTGTGTATCATGTTCTGATTTGTTACACGATTTCTTTCATTTATTTTAGTCTGACTACATAGCATGACTATAGTGAAAATATACTCAATAGGAAAGTATATGTAGAACCTATACAGAATTGTATGCAGTCGTGGGGAGGGAGGGGGGTAGTGGGAGGTAGGTGTGGGGGGGATAAAATCTCAATTGTATGGCAGCGATTGTTAAACATTAAAAAATAAAAATAAAATAAAATAAAAAAAAACTGAATGGTCATTTGTGGAGGGTGTTGAGGGCTTGGGCTGGACCAGGTGCCTCTAAGGCCTGGAGCATGCTCCAGGACAGAGAGCTCAGCAGCCTGGGAAGCCTCTTCCATTGCTGGAAAGCTCAATATTGATAAGTTCTGAGCATGTCTCTGCTATTCCTCTGCATTCTTCTGCTGTCCCAAATTCTGCCATCTTGGCCAAGAAGCCAAGTCTAAGCTCTCTTCCACTGGACAGCCCTTCAGCAGTGACAACTCAGCCAAGTCTTCACCACCCAAACTCCCTACATGCAGACTGCCTGCTGGGTTCTCAGACTCAGCCATCCCAGGTGCTCTTCTCAGGACATGCTGCTGTTTGTCAATGTCTTTCCTAAACCTCAGCACCCAAACTGAGCATCATCCTTCGGAGGGGACCTGACCTGGGCAGGGGACGCAGGGACCACTGTCTCCTTTGTCTTGGGGGCTCTGCCTCTCACAGAAATCCATGGTCACCGTAGCTTCCTTGGATGCTACATCACACCATTGACTCATTGACCTTGTGATCCATTGAAATTCCTGGCTCTTTTTTTAAGATGGACTGCTATCTAGCCTTGTCTCAAGCACTGAAGGTTGATTTCTCTGACTCTGGAGTGAACCTCATTCAGAGAAGGGAAGGGAAGAGAAGTATTTATTGAGTGCCTACTATGTGCCAGGTGCTGTGCTCAGGTTTTACAAATATTGTCTTATTTTATCCTTACGACAACCCTGAGAGGCAGGTAGAGGCCATTTTACAATTGAGGAAACTGAGGCAAAAGAGAGATTTAAGGGATTTGCTTAGGGTAATACAGTTAATATGTGTCTAAGGCCAGATTGAAACTTGGGTCTTCCTGATTCTAGGCTGGCATTTTATCTACTAGGCTACCTGGCCACTGGAGAGGGTAGTCCCTGCCAAGCTAACAATCTCATGCAACCTCATTTCCTATGAAAGTTTGATGAAGCTACCATATATCTCTTCAACCAAGAATCTGATAGAGTGTCCAATAGCCCAGAGCCCTGTGGCTACCACTGGGGACCTCACTGCTGACTTCTTCCTTTGTGATCCCATTTCCCCTATGATGAGTAGCGGCTGGGCATGACCAAGTGGTGGATGGGATACTAGAGTCAAACAGAATGAGAATACCTCTCTCTCTGTCTCTCTCTCTCTCTGTCTCTCTGTCTCTGTCTCTCTCTGTCTGTCTCTCTCTCTCTCTCTCTCTCTCTCTCTCTCTCTCTCTCTCTCTCTCTCTCTCTCTCTGTCTCTGTTTCTCTGTTTCTCTCTGTCTCTGTCTTTCTCTCTGTCCTCTGTCTCTCTCTGTCTCTATCTATATCTCTGTCTCTTTCTGTCTGCCTGTCTCTCTCTGTCTGTCTGTCTCTGTCTCTATCTCTCTCTGTCTTTCTTTCTGTCTGTCTGTCTGTTTCTTCCTGTCTACATCTGTCTGTCTCTATCTGCCTCTCTCTCTCTGTCTCTCAGTCTCTCTTCATATCTGTCTCTCTCTGTCTCTCCTTCTCTGTCTCTGTCCATCTCTGTCTTTCCATCTCTCTCTGTCTCTTTCTCTCTGTCTCTGTCTTTCTGTCTCTCTCAATGTCTCTCTTTGTCTATATTTCTCTGTCTCTCTCTGTCTGTCTGTCTCTCTATCTGTCTCTGTCTCTTTCTATATCTCTCTCCCTGTCTCTCTGTCTCTCTCCATTTCTGTCTGTCTGTCTCTCTCTCCATCTCTGTCTCTGTCCATCTCTGTCTCTCTATCTCTCTCTGTCTGTCTCTATCTCTTTCCCTCTGTCTCTCCCTATCTCTTTCTATCTCTATCTTTCCTCTCTCTCTCTCTCTCTCTCTCTCTCTCTCTCTCTCTCTCTCTCTCTCTCTCTCTCTCTCTCTCTCTCTCTCTCTCTCTCTCTCTCCTGTCCTCCCAAGTCTTCTCTTCTGAAATTGAAATGTCCCCTGTCCTTCAGTCAGTTGCTTTGTGATAAGACCCTTCCCTGTCCTCTAGGCCCTTCCTATGTGGTGGTTTCCAGAACTGAACTCGGTTTTGAAGATGAAGTGTGGCTAGGGTAGAAGGCAGCAGAGGCATCACCTCCCTCCCTCATTCTGCCCTCTCTGCCTCCTTGCTCACCTCAGCCCCAGCTCCCACCAGCTCTCTTGGAAGCCCTAGCAGGAGCTGATGGACAGTTAAGTGGATGTGCTTATGATTCTTGGTGAAGATAGCTATTGTCATCTGCGCCTACCTCCCAAGGCTCTGTCTTCTCCTTGCCCTCCTACTGCAGTTCTCAAATATTCCTAATGCGAATACAGATGGCACATTCATGTTCCCCAGTCCCTGCAAGCTTAATAATAAACTCCCATAAACAGAAACATGTTCTATGGTAGTGAAGCATCTTTGGGGGACAAGGCTTTGAAATCTGAGAAATATTCGTGAGAAAATATTTCATAGAACCTCATAGGCAGATTTTCATGCATTTCATTAAACTTTTGAAGGCTCCCAGTGACTAAGGATGGGGGGCAGGGAATGTAGCCCTAGGCAAAAGCTTGGAAAGACAAGCAGAAGCCAGAACCAGTGGCCACACACACACACACACACACACACATTCATACACACACACTGACACACACATATATGCATATACACATACACATGCATACACATACTCACACACACACTCATACACACACTGACACACACACATATATGCACACACATATACACATGTATACACATACACACACACCCACACACTCACACACTCCTCTCAGGGCAGTAGCCCTCTCCTCAAGCTCCCATCTCATGGGGAGTCATGGCATTCACAGGACAGCCCTTGGTCCTCCCTTCTGGAAATATCATGTATCATCTCAGAATGCCAGAATCTGCGGGTAGAAGGACCCCAGAGGCATATAAAGTCCAACTCACAGCTAAACAAATATTCCCTCTGCATGCCCTCATGATTCAATGGCCAGCCTGCCTCTCCTTGTAGTCCTCCAGAGAGGAGGTGCCCTCTGTCTACTGAAGAAGGCCCTTCCACTCTGGGGCAGTCTCAGAAGGTTTTCCCATCACTGAGACTCAGTTGGTCATGTTGCACCCTCCCTTACCTCCCTATCCCACTTCGCTTCTTGTTCTGACTCCTGTCGACCACCAGAATAAGCCTGATCCTCTTCCATATGACTGACCACATCTCTCACATGAAGGTAGCTCCCCTGCTCCCCACTGGTCTCCGTTTCTCTGGATTGAGTATCCCCACTGACCTAAATAAGTAGCTTCTGTATGAACACAGTTCTTCTCCTTTCTGATGGCCATTTCCTAGCCCCTCCATTCTACCAATACCAATCACCTATGATGCCCAGAAATGAGCACACCCAGGTATGACCAGGGTAGTAGAGAAAAAAGAAACATGGATGTAGCACCGCACCCCCAAGACAAAGACCCCTGGGTTCCAGGGCTAGCTCTGTACCTAATCAACCATGTGACCTTGGGCAAGTCACTCTTCCTTTTCTCAGTTTCTTTACCTGTAAAATGAGAATTTAAACCAGGTGATCCCGAAGGTCCCTTCCAGCTCAGAAATTCCATATTTCTGCTTTACATTCTCCAGGGATGAGTCTCTTTGTGGCTCTCCCTTTAATTTCCATTTGGCTAATCTGGGCTTTTCAGGTAGTAGGGTAGGGAGGACATCTGTGCCTGTGTCCAGAGGCAGCCAGTCATCTTTCTCTTCAGCCCTCAGAGCCGGTGACATGTCACAGTGACAAAATCCCATTGCTATACACAGATGGTGTGTCATCACTGACCCTCATCTTTATCTGAAATTCATACAGATGTAGGGACTCTCCCAGGGTCACTGAGAGAATGGGAGTCAGGAAGCACCCCCCGGGTATGACCCACCTTGGACAAGTCATGTCATCTCCTTTGGCCTCAAAGGGGTTGGACTAGATGGTGTCTGGAGTCCTTTCCAGCGCAGATCTCCGAGCCTCCTTCCCTCCCTCCCTCCCAGGGTTGTAATGTGGACTTCGACTTAGAAACTTTAAAGTGCTCAACGTAAGGGACTCATGCTAAAGGACCACTTCAACTTTCTTCTGTTTCACCCCAGCATCCAGCATAATGCCGAGCACACAGTAGGTGTTTAATAGTTGCTTATTGAGTGAATGATAGAGAAAAGCCCAGAGGGGGCTAGAACCTTTGCCTTCACATTCAGAGCCTTTGGGAGTCTCCTTCAAATTCCACCAAATCCACAAGCAATGATTAAATGCCTACTGTGTGCAAAGCCCTTGGCTAGGTAGCCTTGGGAGAAATTCAGAGATGAGATGAGATCAGCTAGAGGTTGTTCCTTTTCAGACCAGGAGTTCTGGCCATAGAGTGGGGGGATCCTCTCTACTTCATACTCTTCCTCACCATTCCTAAGAAGAAAAGGGAAGGACAGGACATGGAATTCCAGAACTAAAACATAAATAGACACTCATTTGCACAAGAAGAAACAGAGACTCAAATTGGTGGGGTGGGGGGAAGGGATTGTGCCCAAGGTTGTCAAACGAATAAATGACAAAGCTAGGACAAGACCCTTAAGGACAAGCCCTGGGTATTCAGTACATACATAGCTGGGGGTATTGTTGTGACTTGGTGTTCCCATTCTGGCTGCTCCAGGCAGCTGTAGGTTGGTACCAAATAAAAGCCCCTATTCAGGAAGGGGTCACAGATCTGGAGCTGAGAGAGGCCTTTGAGGCCAATGAGGGCATGGCTCCCTCATAGTACAGGGGAGGAAAGTGAGACCCAGACAAGCTAAGGCCCCACACGTAGACTGAATTCAAACTCAGGTCCACCTCCTCTAGATACAATGCTGTCCAGGGAGGGAATCGGACCCTGTTCTAGGTCAAAAGTTCTCCCCCAGAGCCCCTGCTCTGCTTGTCTGATCTAATGACACTCCAAGCCGTAAAATCCTCTGACATATGACCTGAGGTCCCAGAGCTCTGCAATGCTGAGTTCCGTGTCCTAAGGTCCCATTTCAGGTCTGACGTTCTGCATGCCACCTTTTAAGGTCCAGTTCAGCTGTGGGACTGCATGGCTATACCAGAGGGCTCCCTCCAGCTCTTAGACTGTTTCTTCTATAAGTCTTTGAGTTCTAAGGTTCCCCTGGCTCTGACATTCCATGTTCTAGGGCTCTCCCAGCTCTTAAGGTCCAGGAGTTCATGATTCTAATATAGAAAACTCTGAAAAGCTTCTGCCTAATCAGCTGATTACTTGCAGCTAAGTGGCACAAGGAAGAGAGTGTTGGGCATGGAATCAGGAAGATCTGAGTTCAAATCTGACCCCAGACAATGACTAGCTGGGTGGCTCTGGACAAGTCATTTCACCCCATTTACCTCAGTTTCCTCATCTATAAAAATGAGCTGAAAAAGGAAATGGCCAAGCACTCCAGTGTCTCTACCCAGAAAACCCTCAAAACACGGAGAGTTAGACGCATCTGAAATGACAATACCCACCAAGTCAGTCGATTATCCATTAAGCTAGGCCAAGTTTCTCTTAGCCCTTCCAAGACTTCAGCTGTCATATTTCAGAATTGTGTGGGCAACAGGCAGGTAAGTGTGTGCCATAGGAGGTGAGAAAGGAGGAGGAAGGGAGCCCAGGACGGTGATGGAAACAATCAGGCCCAGACAAACGCCTTTCTTCTCTGGCCTCCCAGCGGAACTAATGGGAAAGTCAAACCCTTCAGTTAAAAGAGAAGGTTAATGAGGAAAAGGTTTTCTTGGGGAGGAGGGATGCTTTACAATGGGAATCAACAAGATGGATCCGCCCCCAGTTGAGGCCAAGCTGGCTCCACCCAGCACCAAAACGGGTGGAGGGAGGAGAAGGCGAGATCTGCTGGTCCCAGGTCAGGAATCTTGGGAAGTTGAGACCCACCTCAAGAGCCCAGGAAAGACCTGCCCTGAAATCCAGTGCCTCCTAGGTCCGCGATCTGGGAGGAGCCAAGGTGGACGAGGCCTCTGTGCTGAGGCCCAGTCACGGCAAGCCTCTCAGAGGAGCTAGCCTCAGAGGTGGGCCCAAAGGCCCAGGATTTCAACCATATGGCTACTGTCTTAACCCAGCCCAGCCCCTGTGCCAATCAGGAGGCAGGCAGGCAGCTGCCCTAGTCCCTGGAGCTTCAAACAGCTCCTCTACCAGGGCAGAGGCTCTCAGCACTCCACTGAGAGGGCCTCAGACGCATGCTGGGCCTCTGTCATCACTGAGTGAGAATCTACTATGTGCCAGGTACTGAGTTAAAAGTGGGGGATCCAAAGAAAGGCAAAAGTCAGTCCTTGCTCTCAAGGAACATGAGTCTTAGCTCTGGCATTCAAAGCTTCTCAAATCCTGCCCCTGCGAGCTCTCCAGGTTGCTTGCACTTCTTTCCCCCACCTGGATCCTTCAATCTAGTGAACCAGCAGGTGCCCAGATGTGCCATGAGGTAGCATCTCCATCTCTGGGCTCTAGGCCTTCTCTCCCACCATCCCCCAGACCTGGATCTCCCTCCCTCCTCTGCTCCCACTACTGAGCTCCTCAGATCCCACCTTCTGCAGGAAGTCTCCCCCATCCCTTTCATTCCAGGGCCTTCATCTCTTAATTCCTTCCTATTGACCTAGCCAGGTTTGTTTGGACAGTTGTCTGCATGTGGTCTCCCCAGTTAGACTAGGAGCTCCTCAAGGGCAGGGACCCTCTTCTGCATCTTTTCAGATCCCCAGCTCTTGAGCATAGTGACTGGCACACAGTAGGCACTTAATACATGTTTATTGACTGAATGTACTGGGAAATGAAAAGACATTTTTAAATTTCCTTTTTTTTCTTTTAGCATCACAAAGCTACCACTTTCTGGCCATTTCCAAACCACAGCATCCAGGTTTTCCTGCCTCCTCTTCCGGCCCTCATTGAAGGAACTCATTCCTAAGAACCTGCACTGTGGAGAGTGAGTTTGGCCCTCTCAAGTCTAGTCTTGAGACTACCATACCAGGTGCCTGGTGCTTCGTGTGCCCTCCTCCTCAAACTTTTCTCTTTACCCCCTTTCCAAGTGCCCAGGGCCTGCCTGGCACACAGTAGGCACTACATAAAAGCTTATTCCCTTCCACCTCCTCAAGATCTGCCTGGCACATTCATTCATACAGAGTCACTCGAGACTATCTCAGCCAACTCCCTGGTTCTAAATGAAGAAGTCCAGACCCAGAGGGTTAAGTGAGTTGCCCAAAGTCAGACAGACTATATCCTGAGAAGTTTCCTGAAAAGCCAAGATTCAAAGTTGGATTGAAATAGCTTGGTGCAGTAGAAAGAGGGTTGATTTTGAAATTAAAGGCTCTGGATTCAAATCCTTACTTTGCTTCTAAGTCCCTGGGCCAACTCTCTAATTTTGAGGTTTCCTCCCAAGTCTGTGTGGGGAGGGTATTAGATGACCCTTCTCTGGCGTTTCTTCCCTATCTAGGTCTAGGAACTGAAGGACTTCACACGCCAAGTTCAACATTGGTTTCCCTGAACCACTAGATACTCCACCTTCACAGCAGTAATAACCGTCTCCACACCATAACTCCATCTTGGTGCCCCCAGGGCCCAGCACAGAACCCTGCACAAGGAGGAGGGGGAATGATGTGGGGCTCAGTTCTCAGAGGAGGATGTTGGGTGGGGCCAGCAGCAATGACCTGAACTTCCCCAGGCAGCTCCATGACTGAGCAGGGCCAGGAGAGGCAGTGGGAAGGAGAGGTCTCATCAGGGATGAAGGAAATGGATATTTTCTGCCCTCAGTGGCCCTAAGCCCCAGAGCATCTCCCAGGAAGGAAAGATGGTGGTAATGTTTGATTCAAGAGTGGGCTCCATGCTTCAAAGCCAAGCCTCCTCTGAGTCACTCTGTCACTGGGGCCATGTTGCCAGGGAAAGAAGAGTCAAGTCCCTTGGCCATCTAAGCCCAAGCCTGATCCAGGTCCTCGTGGCCTTGCCCTTTCTCCCCTTCAGATTTTACCTCCAAACCCAACCCAACCATCAACAAGATGGTTCTTTTCTTTCTTCTGGGAAACAAGATGTTAGAGGTGGGGCCCTCCCTCCACAGGCATCCTTCAAATCACATTCCAGTGGGAAGGGGGTGGGACTCACTGAGGCATCCTCCCCACATCCCCCAAGGGACATGAAAGGGGTTATTAGAAACAAAGGCCTGCGATGTAGAGAAATGTTCTGCCATCACCCCCTGGAAGAAGCCAGGCAGCCCTAGTGAGCAAGGGTCCCCAGGCAAGAAGTCGGGCCCTGATTAATTATTAAGAACACATTGCCTGTGGTTTGACGGCTATGCCAGGGGATTGTCATTAAAGCCCCCACAAGGTGGCTCTCATCAGGGCTCGGATCAAGTGATCAGACAACGGCATTCTGGAACCATCTCCATTCCTTTGCTCTTCTGAAACTTCACTGAAATTCTGACTCCTGGGAACCAGGCTGGCTCTGGCCCTCCTAGCTCTAAGTAGGAGCACGGCGCCCCCCAGGGTCTTCATTCCATCCTTACCTTGGAACATGAGGGGCTGGAATAGAAAAGTCAGGACTCTGACTTTGAAACCCACAGGGAGGAACAGGAGAGAATGGGCTGATGAGATGTCAAACTGAGAACAGAGATAACTTAGCCCAATTTGGCAGATGGAGAAACTGAGGCAGGGGTGGGTGATCTACTCAGCTAAGAGCACCTAAATTCAGGTCTCCTGACACTGAACTTAGGGAGCCTCCTACCAGCCCCACCTTTGTTCAGGCTGTCTGCCAGGTCTGTACAGCACCCCATCTGAGATTCTACCTTCTTAACCCTCCTGTAGGAGGCCTGTCACTCTCCCTCCCCACCCCAGTCGTCCGTCCTTCTTTCTCACTCTTGAAATTACTCTGTATTCCTCTGCCTGTACTTGGGTTTACTCCTGTGCATGGTGTGGTGTGCCTCCCTCCCCCAGTGTGGGTAGAACATAAGACCCTTTGAGGGCAGACCCCGATTTGTTTTCATCTTTAACCTCCTAAAGCTACACACTGAGTCTCAGAAGTGACAGAATCTAGGGCTGAAGGTATTCACCGTAGATAACCAGATCACACCTGAGCAAGGATCTCTGCTAAAATGCAACTGATAGATGGGGTTCTGGCCTTTACTTGGAGGCACCAGGCAGGTGGAGGCAGCCACCACCTCCACGGAAGTCCGTCCTAATCCAAGACAGCTCTCATGGCCTCCTGTTGTCAAGGCTAAATCAGCCTCTGTTCAACCCCTACCCCTGACCCATTGCTCCTGGGGCTCCCCTCTGGGGCCAAACAGGCCAAATCTAATCCCTTCTCCCTCTGCACCTGGCAGAGTATCCTCTTCTCCAGACAAACCCAGATTCTACCCACTGATTGTCAGTCATGAACCTTCCTGATCCCAGCTGGCCTTCTCTCTGGCTTATGCATGCCTGTGGCTCCCAGAACAGAGCCCCGTAGTCCAGTGGAGGCCTGATGAGGTCGGGGGACAGAGGAATCCTCACCTCCTCATCCGCAGATGCTGGCCCAGTCTTGATCATGGGGGCCTACCATCCCATGCTGGTCACTCACACGGATTGTTTGTGCATCCAAAAGGCTCCTAACAGAGAATGAGATTTCTGTTCAGTGGAGCTGCATGGAGGACGGAGCTCACCAAAAGCCCCAGAAAGAGACATCCCGCCTCCCCAAATGGCAAAGGAGACATTGCGGTCCAGTGAACACAAGGTGGGAAGAAAACAGTTGTTTCTGAAATGTGACCTTTTCAAGGAGGTCTAAGAAGGGTGGAGGGGAGTGGAGCCCCTCCCGGGAGTGGAGCCCCTCCCGAGAGTGGAGCAGGAGGCTCACTTTAGTGGTGAACCCGTGCAGGGTAAACAAACTATTTGGGGCCTGTTGGAGGCGGGGAGACCTTCAAAAGGCTGCACCCTCGAAGCCCAGGCCCAAGATGATCCTATCTCCAGAGGAGGTGACAGTCAGTTAACAGATAAGTCCCTGAGGGCCACCAGGCCAGACCTCTAGGCTCCCTTCTCCAAACAGAGACCCCAGCACAATGGATGCACTTTCAAAATGACAGATTTCCCTACTTTGGGAACCCAAGTGAGGACAAGGAGGACCCTCCCTTTTCATTCACACTTTGGTACCAATTAAATCCTCTGGGGTGGGGGTGGGGGAACGTCTCCTTTAGGAATTCCTCACCCTGAAGTGGCATCTCCCAGTCACAGCATTTGGCTGGAAACTCAACAAATGTCGACTTTACCTCCCCAAGGTCTTCTGATCTCTGGTTTGGAAATAATTAGCTAATCAAGAGAGGTACAGTGAGTTGCAGGCTTTGAGCAAATCCCTTCCCTTCCCAGGGACTCAGTCTCCTCATCTATGAAATGGGAGATGTGACTAGATATTGTCTAAGTCCCTTCTTTGTTTGGAAATTATTCTAAGGCCTTAGGGCCTTGTCTTACCCACTGTTTCTCTGTTGGAATGACCCTCCTAGCTGTGCCAGTCCCTGTTCTCGGTTCTATGCCTCCGACATTTGATGTTCTAAGGTCCCTCTCATCCATGGCATTCTCAGTCCTGTGTTCTAAGGTCTCCTTTGATGATGACATTTGCATTCTATGTTCTAAGGTCCCTGCCAGCTCTGACATTCCCTGCTCTAAGCTCCGTTCCCACTCGGACATTCTCTATTTTAAGGCCTTCCCCAGCTCAGACATTCTTCTCTGTCTAAAATCCTTCAGTCTAGGCTTTAAACAAAGCATGACTGGGAAGTTGAGAGGTCAGTGGAACCTTCCACCTGTGGATCTGAGAAGGAACTAAAGAGAAGGGCTCTGGGGGACGTGAGAGCTGACTCCAAGTATTTGTAGCATTATTATACAGTAGATGGCTTCTCCTTGTTCTGCTGGGCCAGGAGGGCAGAACCTGGAGCAGGGAGAAGTCACACAGGGACAAAGGAGTGCTGAATGTCCAGCAGAGCTTCCTAATGACTGGTGTTTCCCTCAAGAGAGATGGGTGGCCTCTGGAGGTGTGAGGTCTCCTTCCTTGGAGCTTCCAAGCAGAGATGAGATGATCCTCTATCAGGGAGATGAATGGACAGTCTGCCCAGGCCTCAGTTTCCCTGGCTGACCTACAAGGTCTGAACTTCTTTGGCTTCTATCACAGAAAAGGGTAACCTGCCAGAGAAAGGTGTCAGGAAGGGGCCCAACAGGTAATCTGAAAAAGCATGGGAGCAAAGTTCAGAAGCAGGAGACAGAGGGAGGAAAAGGAGAAGGGGAAGAAGGACCAGAAGGTTGGCTGGGACTGGGGGCTCCAAAGTGCCCCCAGGACCTGTAGCCACACCTGAGTTCCTCAGTCCTCCCTCTCAGGACCAGCACTTAACCCTCAGTGATTCAGCCTTGACCATTTAGTGGAAGAGCTGCCAGAACACTAGTACACTTGAGGGGTCTCAGACTCAGAGGGCCACTCTATGTTCTGAATGCTGCTACAAGGCTCACCTTGGAAGTTGAGTGGAAAATGAACTAGAGTGGAGAGAGTGGAGACAGATGGGAGGCAGAAGCTGCTGGAATAGCCCAAGCATGAGGGGACAGGGGTCTGCATTGGGAGGGGGGACAGCATCAGAGGAGAGGAGAGAAGATATTAAGGCAGAAACAACAGATTGAATGGGGGAGGGGGAGATGAGGAAGAGAGGCTGGCACAAGGGTGACTGCAGGTAAATGGGAGGGTGGTGGTGCCCTGGACAGTAATGGGCAAGTCTAGAAGAAGGAAAGGTTTGGGGAGAAGGATCATGAGCTCATACTTTGGGCATGTTGAGTTTGAGATGCCTCTGAAACACTCACTTCAAGATGTCCTGTAGGCAGCTGATAGTTTGAGACTGGAGGCCAGGAGACAAATTAGGGCTAAATGCATTGATTGGAAAATCCTCTGTGTAGATGATCATTGAACCTGGGGAGAATACAACATTAGGCATGAAGGTGCAGAAGGGAAAGGGAAGAATGCCCAGGACAGAGCTTTGAGGGTCACTGAGGTGGATGGATGGGACTCAGATATAGATCCACAAAGGAGACTGAGAGGGACTGGGTGGACAGAGGAGATGAGAACCAGGAGAGAGTGGTGTCATGAAAACCTAGAGGGGAGAGGCAGCATCCTGGAGAGGAGAGCGATTCATAGTGGCAAAGGCTGCAGAAAGGTCAAGAAGGATGAGATGGAGGAAAGGCTACTAGATTTGATAAGTAAGAGGTCACTGGTGACCTGGGAGGTCACCTGGGGGGCAGCTTCATGTGTTTCATGTGACTAGCTGCCAGACTGGGGAGGATTTGGAAGAGACTGAGAGCAGAGGAAATGGAGACAGTGAGTGGGGACAGCCTTCACCAAGGAGTTGAGCAGAGGAGGAAGAGAGAGCTCTAGAACAACAGCTAGCAGGGCTAGAAGGCCCAGAGAGGAGACATATATGCGCTTGTAGGGAGCAGGGGCAGAGCCAGTGAGGAGAGACAGAAGACCAGAGAGAAAAGAAGGATGGTGGAGAACAGGGGAGGGGAGAGGGTCATTGGATAGCTCTTACATGGACAGTTGCATGAGATTCTCACCATTCCCTCTGGGGTAGACGGGGAGGTCTTTATTATCCCCACTTTAACCATGAAGCTCAGAGAGGTTGGACAATTTGCCTCAAGTTGAACAGCAAGTAACTGTACTTGGAGCCCTTTTCATGGAAAAGGGCTGCCTCAGCATTCCCCAACCCAAGGCATTCACACATCATTGAGGGATCAACTTGGAGACCAAGATTGTCAGAGCCACAGGCACGTAGGAGGTTGAAGTCCTGGCAAGCTGCCTGGAGGAGACAGACACTGTGCCAGGCTGGGAAGCAAAGATAAGAACAGCTGGACAGAGTGGAGAAAGTCTCATTCTTTCTAGTTCCTCCCGTGGGCCAAGCACCCAACATCTTTTTGGGAAAGCTTTAGATGCTGTCCAACCTGCTAGGACCACTTCTGGGGAGAAAGCTCCAGGAAATGTTCTGTTCTAAAGACAAGAGCCTGTGTTCACCGTGTGATCCTGGACAAGTCCCTTAGCCTATCTCAGCCTCAGTTTCCTCATCTGTAAAATGGGGTAATAATGGTACCCGCTTCACAGGAATGTTGTGGTGATCAGTCAAGAAAGATATTTGTGAAGCTCTTTGCAAACCCTCAAGTGCTTTATAAATTGTTGCTGTTATTAATAGCCTTGTTCCAGGAACTTCCAGTTCACTAAAAGGACATCATTGTGTACAACGTCAGTCGGACTTGATAACTCCAGGAGAACGTAAGGTCTGATATTTGCAAAGACAAGACATCAAAAGAGCCCAGAGCTTGGAGTCAGAAAGAAATTGGAATAAGTATTTTATGCAGAGCCTCCCATGGGCCAGGTACTGTGGTAAGCACTTTGCAAATGTTGTGTCTGCCCACAGCATCCTCACAACAACTTTGTAAGAGAAGAGCCATTATTATCCCCATTTTACAGTTATGGAAACCAAGGCACAGTTGCCCAGGAAGTGTCTGGGGCTGAATTTGAACATAGGCCTTCCTGACCCCAGAGTCTGGAACTCTACCCAACGGCACAACCCAACTGCCTCAGGACGGCTGGCCTTGAACCCTGACCCGGCCACATGCTCTCTGTGAGACTGAACAAATAGGCAACTTCTCTGGACAAAATGGGAGCAGTCTACTTTGCAGGAGCCCTATTTCTTCATTGTGTCCTTGTGTTCTGGGATGTAGTGCAGTTTCTGACATACTGCAGGTGCTTACTAAGTGTTCATTGGATCAGCTTGAATCCAGTCCAAGGAGGGTTTGCCTCTGGAGTCCTGGCAGATGCTCTGGGGCCAGAAACATCAGACGTGTGGTGTTTAAAAAGGTCCAAGAGACATCATTTCTGGGTAATTTAATATTTTTTTAATAATGCTAGCATGTTTATTAATAAAAGGATGGTCATTTGGCCATCTCTCTCTCAGACCAAAGATAATCATGGTGGAGAGCTCAGCTTGTATGCTCTTCTGGAAGAGGAGTGTTCCTGAGGTGGGCAATCAGATCTGATTGGATGAGAGTTAATGAGAGGCGGGCTTCCTAAAGAGAAGTGAGCTCACTCCTGGGGGAGGGGGGCTGAGAGGGACTTCACCTCTATACCCAGACCACCCCCAGCCTTGGGCGATCTAAACAAAAGGGGCGATATCCACCCAAGCTTGATTGAATGGAATTCACCTAAGACTAGAGATTTCTTGGAAGGTTGGGTGGGGCCAGTTAGAGGAGGTTAGCTCCACCTCCCGAGACTGAAGTCTGGAAATGAGCGGAATAGAAAAGGAGGGAAACAGGAACCTCCCCAAAGCATTGATTAACAATCATTTCGCTGGCTTGCCTTTCCACGCCCCCTCCACATTTCACATTCATCTGAATGTTCTCCCTGGCTTTATCTCCCTCTCCTTGGTGCAACAGAACTGTCTCCCCAATCCTAAACAAAACCCCTGATCCAGCCAGATCTCTTCCCCCTCCAGACACACTCGGCAGTGGGAGGGCCACAAACAACCACTAACAGATCTCGCAGCGCTAATTTGTTTCTTTTCCCCCAGATCTGAGCCATTCTTTCTAAATTGTATCCAGTGCTCTTCATCAGAAGCCCCACCCAGCTCCAGATGCAGCCCAGGCTAAGTCTGGATCAGCACCGAGCCCTGTCCCCTCCGGCTTTGGACTCCTCAGACAAGCACTTTGACCCTGCTGTGTTTATCCAGCTAAAGACTTTCATATTACAAAGTATCTCAAAGGAGATGGTTTGTGCCTTCCTTGAACCTATGAGGAGGCTGGAGCCCAGGAGAAAGTCATAGAACCTTCCTGAGAAAGACTCTCCACTTTAATTCCCCCAACGAGTGGTCAACCAGCCTTGGCTGAAGACCTCCCAAGGCAGCCCCTTCCATCTCAGGACAGCTCTCACTGGCAAAAAGTTTCCTCTGCTATGGAATTGAAATTGGTCTCTGTACCTGCGTCCTCCCCTCCAAGGTTCCAAGCAGGACTGGGCAGTTCTTCAACCTCACCAACTTCAGGAAAGGCCCAGCCTGCCCAATATTGGATATTTAATATAAAGGGGTTGTGACAGTGAAGATGTCCAGGACCCAGGGGCTCCAACCATCACTTCCCTTCCCTTCCCCGAACTTTGGATCCTGCCCTAGGCCTCCACATTGCTTCCCGCAACATGCACCACCATGCTGAAGCAGACTCCTGCTTTCCAGCTCCCTTCATGTATCATCCTGCCCCATTATAATGTCAGTCCCTGGAAGGCAGGGACTTGCTTGCTCTACTTCCCAGAACCCTCCTGAGTCTGTGCTTCTACCATAGGGCACAGAGTGGGGTCAGGAGGGGCTGAAGAACTAACCGAACACCAGACCCCTGTGATCAGGATGGGTCTCTGCTGGGGAGCTACAGAAGACATTGTTGAAAGTTGGATGGAAATGAGATTCCTTGGGCATTTTTCTGGAGAAGAGCATGCCAGAAGGCAATCATCTCCACTCTGGACCTGCCTTTTCTGACCTCTGACTCATCTTCAGGGAAGACATTGCCACCTTCAGATCAGAGGGTCTCCTTCCTCAGATCCCAGAGCCAAGGCTTGCTTCAGTTTACCCCATCACCAGCTTTCTAGCTCTTCTGTCACTAGCTCAGTTGAACCTTAGGCAAGTCTCCCCTCAGGTCTTCAGAGAGAGGTGAGATGCCTAGTTGTCAGGCATACCACAGAGGGGATTTTTGGGAAGGAGATGGGTTCCTTCTATGGGCCTCAGTTTCCTGCCCTGTTAAATGAGGGCTTTTAAGCTGCTGATCCCTTTCAGAAAGATCCCTTTCAGCTGAAGACCATCGGGTCCTAAACACTTGGACAGCCCTGATGGCAGGAAGCAGCCCTGGCCAGTACCTGATACAGAGTAGGGCCTGCACAAGACAGAGTATGTGCCAGCAGTGCCAAGCCTGCCCAATAAAGGGACTCCCAGGACCTGGTTTCCAGGGGAGATGAAGCTGCCTCCAACTTTTACTGCCCAGAACAAATGACCTCAGAGACTTTAAAACAAAGGACAGGGGACCAGGCAGGCCTGCCAATCAGGGCTGGCAACCGAGGAAAAGCAGCGTGGGGCCCATTGTCAAACCCCACTTCAGCTGAGGTGTTGAACTACAAACCTACATACCTGCCACCTACCTGTGCAGGGAGTGAGCCAGCAGAGAAATGCAAATGATGGTAGAGCTAAGAAGGCACTGGGCTGTGAGTGTGTGTGTGTGTGTGCGTGTGCGTGTGTACGCACATGTGTGGGCATGTGTACCTGTGTGTCTATGCACATGTGTACATGTAGGTCCTCTTGATCTCTATCTGGCCACTGGACCCAGATGGCTCTGAGGAGAGAGTGAGGATGGTGACTTTGCACAATCCTGCCTCACTGAAATCCCATTCACTTGTGTGTCACATCACTTCCCTGATGTTACAGCCCCCTTTGAGAAAAAACAAATAACAACCTGTGTGTGTCCATTTCATACCAGATAACTAGGGGTGACCAGAGAGGGGAACCCCTTGTCCTGTCAGAGATCCAGGCTCTCCGAGCCAGAAGGACTTTAGCGGCCCCCAGACTGACTTGGACGGAAGCAAGGAGCACTTCTAAGGTGTCCAAGGCTTTGTTGATAGAGGATAAAACATGATTAGGTAACCTGAGTTCAGATTACACCTCTGACACTTGCTCACTGTGTGACCTCTTTGGCAAGTTACTTAGCCCTTGTTTGCCTCAGTTTCCACATCTGTAAAAAGTGGATTTAGGGGCCTCCGAAGTCCTTTCTAGCATGGAGCTTGGCTCTTAGGATTCTCCAGTATCCCCCACGGGAAGAGCCAATATTTCTATAACCCTTTAATGTTTGCCAAGATATGTAAAGGCATTCTCTCATATAATGCAGCCTTAGAGACCCTCTCCCCCAACATAAGATGGAGGACAGTGCGCACTTCCCAAGGCTCCCAAAGGACAGTCAGACTGTGGCCAGGCCCTCTGACAGTGCAAGCTTCTGGGGCTGCTTGGGGCTATGGGCAGTACCTGCATGTTTCTGGAGGCAATGAGAAGTTCCCCTGCCCCTGTCCCCTGAAGGGTTTTGAGCAGAGGAATGACACTTTCCAACTCAGGTCTGACTAGGTACAAAGCTGTGGAGAGTAATCCTCACTTTCTCTAAGGGTCAGCATGCTGTGGGAGGGAGAGCCCCCTAGGCACCAGCTGCAGGTCAGCCCTGCTGGAGGGGGGTGCCAGCTACATGCCAGTTCTCGGTGACTGCCTCCTTCAGATGTGATGGGGAGATGAATGAAGACGCAGCAGACCCTGCTGATATGTGAGAGGCCATTAGGGCCCATCCCCCACCCTCTTTTGTGCTGAGGAGATGGAGACCCATAAAAGTGAAGTGACTTGGAGCAGACATCACATTCAAACTCAGGCCCCCAAACTCAGCTCTTTGTGCTTTCCTACCCAGCTAGAGGGTGCCACAGTGCACAGTTCTGGACACAGGGTCAGGAAGCCCCGAGTTCAAATCCAGCTCTTAAATCCAGTGTTTTGTGTTCTAAGGACTCCTCAGCTCTGACATCCTCCAAGAGCCTCCCAAGAGGCAGAAGCAGTGTAGCATGAAGTCAAGTTCAAAGGCATGAAGACCTGGGGTCGAGTCCTGCCTGTGACACATATGTTGGTTGCGTGCCCCTGGGTGAGTCACCAGACCTCTAAGTGTCAGTTCTGGGGCTACCTGTATTGGAGGATGGAGCTTTTTCACCTGGGAGGTCCCCCACAATTATTGACTAGACCCTGGAATACCTACACTCCTTCCTCACTCTGACATGGTACATTCTAAGGTTCCTTCCAGATGTGACACTTCATGGTTCTGGAACAGAGATTGCCAGGTCACTAGGAAGATTCTCCCTCCCTACCCTCTACCTACAGCTGTGCCTGAAATTCCTCCAGGTTCAGGCATCCTGTCTCCACAAGAACCCATCTAAACAGTGACCACACCTGCTGTGAGCAGTGACTCTGTTGTTGTTTTCCATTTTTTCCTGATTAGCCCTCTGGGCTGGTCAGCTTTGCTTCAAACAGAAAAAGGATCCTGGACGATTTGGAGCCTAGGGTCTGGGGTCTGGGGTCTGGGGTCTGGGGTCTGGGGTCTGGGGTCTGGGGCCTGAGACCTGAGCTGGGATTTAGAGGCATGAGCAAATGGGCACAGGCTTCACTCCTGAGCCTGGAGCATCCTTGCTTCCCAAGGCCAGGGCATCTTTGGCTTTTGTCTGCATCACTGGTACATAGCACAGTGCTGGGCACACAAACAGTACCCGTGTATTACTTGTTGATTGTGTGACTTGGACCCTCAAGCCCAATGTGAATATGCATGATACAGAGGAAAGATGGGAGCAAAGGGAGACCAACAGGACGACCCTTGCTGCCTCGGGACAGAGGGCCAGGATCTCAAGGGACAGGGAAACCTGGTTAAGTAAAGGCTTGGGAGATTCACATATTGGAAGGGCAGTCACCCAGAAGAGGGATTGGCCTCCTCTGCTTGTGCCCAGATAGTGGGAAAAAGCTGATTTAATTTGGATGTCAAGAAATGTTCCTAGTGCCGAAAGCTACTGGAGAGAGCTTGGGAGGGTAGTGAGCTCCCCATCCTCCAAGGTCTTCAAGGAGGGGATGGGAATCAATGGGAAGAGGATGTTTTAGAGAAGGGCATTCTCGGTCCCACACAGCTTGGTGTAGATAACCCCCAGGACCTTCCAGTTCTATGGAGACAAACTTTGCCAGCCTCAGGGACTTGCCATGGGGAGGGGCAAGGACTGGCCCATAACAAAGGTTCCCTCCCCCAGCACCGGCTGCAGGGAAAGGATTCTGCCCAGCCTCTTTTGTAGGCCCCTTTCCTTCCTACTGAGTTTTCCTTGACCTATTTGAGATGCTGGAGGGGGACATCTTTACCTTCGGGCCGAGTTGGGAAAGAGAAATCCCCTCAGAGAGAAATATCAAGAATCACTGAGTCTTGGATGGAGGGAAAGCCTAGAACAAAGAGCCTGCCAGGATCCGAGTAAGCTCTTCATCAGACAGATGAAGAAGCCCGGGAAGGGGAAAGCAGCCACCCAGTCTCAGCAGCCGGACCCCAGGCCTCCTTGCTCCAGATTCACTGCCCAACCTCAGAGGTCCCAGAAGACCAATCAGCTTCTCTGTCCGTCACCCAGAAAGGACACAGGAGGAGAACGAAAACACAGTTCAGCCTGATGTTTTCCAAACCCCCTGGTGAGTTGGGCCTCACCAATGAATGCTGTGACAGTCCTAGACCTCACACCCTCCCCCTCCCCGCCAAGGATCCATCTTCATCCTCCCAGGCCCTGCTGGGCACGGCCCTTCCTGATGAAAGAGACAAATGATGCTTTGCTCCGAATGTCACTGACCCATGAGTAATGGCCAGCCAGCCAAAGGGATGAGGTGTGGGAGGGGAACCCACAAGACCAGGTCACAGCCACTGAGGCATGGGTAACCTGGGGAGCACAGGCACCTCCCACCAAACACGCAGCTCTCTAGGGGTGGGGTCAGGGCTCCAGGGTCTTGGGCAGGCAGAGACCAGACACAAAGAAGGCTATACATTGACCAACGTGGAGCATCCCAATGTGCAGTCAGGAAGATCCAGGTTCAGATTCTGCCTCCAGCACTCAAGGAAGCTGTGTGACCCTGAGCAAGTGACTTTCCCTCTCTGGGCCTGTCTCCTCCTTGCGAAAATGGAGATGTCAGTAGCACCTGCCTCATGGGAACAAGGTAAAAACCAAAAGAACCCTGGCTGGAAAGTACCTTGCAGACTTTCAGGGCCACCCCAAGGGTCGGTGTTCACGCTGGGCATCACAGTCTCCCTGGCTACCAGGAGCATCTTCAGCCCTGGCCACACAAGGTGCTTCAGGCCAGGTAGGACCTTGGTGGGCAGAAATAAGGTTCAAGGAGAAAGAAGATTCGTAATGATAATAATCATCCAGGTCAAGTCAACAAGCATTTATTAAACTCTTACTGCATGCTCCTACAGGCACCATGCAAATGTTACCTCTGACCCTCACAATGACCCTGGAAGGCAAGTGCCACTATTATCCCCATTCTACAGTCGAAGAAACTGAGGCAAATGGGGTGAAGTGACTTGCCCATGGTCACACAGCTAGTAAGCATCTGAGGCTGAATTTGAACTCAGGTCTTCCTGATTTCAGAACTGGTGCCACCTTCCTGCCCAGTAGCCCACAGTAGATGTCTAATAAATGTTTGTTGAATCTGTTTGAATTGGGGAAAATCTGTAACCAGGGACAGCTGGGCCAGATAGTTGTCAGGGTCGCCTAGGCTACAAAGTATTTGCATATTTTCTTACTTTCACTTGGGGATCTCTTGACACTCGGCCAACAACAGGTTTAGCCTAGACCTAGGCTTGGGCTCCATGTCTGCCATGAACAAGTTGCTTAACCAGGGGCCAAGAACCCTGCTTCTCTGCAGGCCTGTTTCCTCATCTGAAAAATGAGACACAGTCTAGGGCCTGTGTTGAGGCTCCAGTGAGAGGAGTGAGGTAAATGGGCCTAGAAGATGGGAGAGGGTCTTGGGTGGGAGGGAGGCACTTAGAGGGTGAAGCTGGCACCTCTAGGCTGGAGGCTCCATCCCAGTACAGCTTTCTCATAATCACAGAAAGCCAAAGTTGGACAGGGTCTCAAAGACCAAAGAGTCCAAGTGATGGCCCTTCCCAAGATTTCCCTGTCCAATACTCCTTATACACAGCTGCCTCCCAAGAGGGGCAATCACTCTGTCCCAATCAGGCTCTGACACACTGGGATGGCTCTCTTTAGCCACAGTATTTCCTGACCTCAGGTCTAATGCTCCCCCTTCTTACTCATTGTGCCAAGTTCTGCCCTCTGAGGCAATACAGAGAAAACCTCACCCAGCCCTCCAGATGCCTGCTGACCACTGCCACATTTCCCCTGAGCCTTCTCCTCTTCTGCCTTGGTATCCCCATCCCTTTCCCCATGGCCTGGCTGGATGCTCTCCAGCCTCATCTACCCAGGGCTGACCACAGTGGTCTGGAGGGGCAGACAGAGGGCATCACCCTGACCCACCCCCACAGCCTTAGTCCTAACAGCCACACGGAGCATGTTCTAAACTATCCCAGGTTTTCCCCTCCTGGTCTCCTCTTCCTCCCACCTTTCCTGGCTTCCCTGAATCAGCCTCTGCAAGAAGCTTCCCTCTCCAAAGTTGCCAGGCCTTCGCTCTGTTGATTCTCTCCCATTTCTCCCCTCTGTACCTTGTCTGTACATCATTGTGCCAGGCTGTGCATGCATCAGACTACGTGCCCCTCAATGGCAGGGACCCTCCTCTCCCTGTCCCCAGCACGGTGCCTAGCACACAATAGGTACCCTATAGGTATTTCTTGACTGACTCAGAAGCCATCTCAGCCATTCTCTGGCATTAGCATTCTTCTTCATGCCAAGGACAAGAGAGAGGACCCAAACCGGGCCAGAGGAGAGCCCAAGGCCTCTGGAGGAGCAGAAGAAGCTTGTTCCTCTCCAGGCTCACATCAGGGAGGGGGCTTTCCAAAGTACTATGGGAAGAGGATGAGGTGACCTAAATAAATTCTCAAAACAATCGAGGCTTGTTTGGAAAGGCATCAGCCCAGCTCTCTGGGCCCTGAATGGAGCCAAGTTTGGCCGAGCCTCGGGGCGTCAGGTCAAAAGGATGGATTAGTGCTGAAGTGAATTCTCCATGACCAAACACGGACAGCTGTCTTGGGGTCCCAAGAGATGCCTAAGGTCTTTAAGAAATGGAAGGAACAGCAGGTTAAAAATCATGGCCAGTGACAAGAGGAGTAGAGCCATGGGGAAAAGTCCCCGAGCTTGCCTAAATGGGCACTACAGGAGAGCCCTGAATGCCAGGCTGAGTCACCTGAGCCAATCTGTGAGATTATGGAAGATGCTGTGATGGAAGGGATGGCTCTTTGGAATGGAGTCACTGTGCATGCTGCCTCTGTGGGCCAGGGGTCATGGGGACCCCTGGGGACTTGTCCCTTCCTGGGGCTGGCCTTTCCCCACCCCACTCATTGTTCCCAGACTCCAGAGGTTAATGTTGCTGCTGCCTCAGCTCCGTCCACGTTGGCCCTGGGCCTCGGGTGGCCTCCCTAGGGAGCAGGACTTGGCCGACATCCTCAGGATTCTCTGAGACACTTGCCCTGAGTCACCCGCTGGCAGGAGGACAGGCCAGGAGTCTGCTCGGCACCTTCCCTCCGGCTAACGACTGGTAGGGAGGACGCAGACTGTCCTGGGGACAGACAGCTCATAAATTGTCCAGACCTTCAGGGCTGTCCGAGGGAAGATGGAAAGAGGGTTCTCTTGGCTGGAGTTGCTTTAGAACACACACACACACACACACACACACACACACACACACACACACACACACACACACACACACACACACACACACACACACACACACACACACACACACACACACACACACACACACACCGAGCTTCCCACTTCAGGACAAAGGCCTGAGAATGGAGGCACAGATCTGGGCAGCCACTGTCCTGAAGGCACCAGAGATGATCACACTGCATAGGGCCCAGAAAGTTCCATCCATGGCCTGCCGGTCTCCACGGCTGGGCCAAGTCCAGAGGGCCTCTGGTCAGTAGGCAGCAGAGCTCCCCAAACTTGTTCCTCTGCTCTGTATAGGAGAAACAGAACTCACTGAGACTGAGGAACCTGGGGACCCTGGGCCTCCAGCTCCCCATCCACAAAATGGGAACTCTCTGAGGGCAGGGACCAGGCACTATGGATCTGACCACTCCTTCTCCTACTCCCAAACCTTCCATGGAGAAGTGTTGTCAGTAAGCATTTATTAAACACTTACTACATGCTTGGCACTGTACTAAGCACTGGAAACAGAAACTCTACTGCGACCTCAAGAGGATATGCATGGTGTGAGACAGAACTCCAGGCTCCATGTCCTCCTCTGTCCCTTCCTAGTTGTGGGATCACAGGAAAGTCAGCAACTACTTTAAAACTCAGTATCCTCACCTGTGAAATGGGCAATCTAATGGCTTCGCTCCCTACCACATTGGGCATGAAATGAGAGAGTGAAGACTCCCAGCCAGTTGTTCAAGGCCCCCTCTTAGTCACTATTCATTGATTTCAGCTGAGCCCATCCACAGTGTTGAATGTAGTTCCCCCCTCTCTCTGTGAAGGTTTGCTCATTGCCTGAAGGGGGCAGGGTGGGGAGGCAGGGACATCCCCCTGAGCATTTGCCCATAGATGATCAAAGCCTCCAGTTTTTACCCCGGGAAGAGCCTAAGTCCAATAGGTCACCCCCATTCCAGGGTGGGCAAGGGAGACAAGGACCAAGAGAGTCACAGCCCCTCCTTCCATTTCCCACAAGCCCCAAGAACTAGGAGGAACCTTTGACCAGGGGAGTCCCAGCCTGCAAACCAGCACAGCCTTCTGCTCAGGGCAGCAGCTAAGTCTGACTGTGAGGACGGAAAGAAAGCTCCACCCCAAGGTGAGAGAAGCAAGATTTTCCAGGTCCCTTCTTTTTTTCCTGGCTCCTATTTCTGTCTCCTCCTGGATACTGACATTGGAGAGAGCCTGGAACAGAAACCTGGAACCCAGGGCCAGAACCCCAGCATGGCCACTCACTCACCATGGGACCTGGGACAAGACATTGCATCTCTTGGGACCTCAGTTTCCTCATCTGTAAAAATGAGATTGGACTAACTATCCTCAGAAGTGCCTTCTAGATAGAATTCTTCTGCCCCATCATCTGTCCAGCAGAGGGTCATCCTCCTGCCTTCACCAAGGCACCACATGAGCCCATACTTCTACCCATTCCTTGCCTCACCTTCTAGAGAAGTAGGGAGGTGGGGCACACTCCCCACTGGGGTCAAAGCTGCAGTGCCTGTCACTAAGGCAGATCATGCCTGACACATAGGCTTTTTCCTGACATTCCCCAGGAGGATGGTTCCTGAGCTCCAGACAGCACCCCCAAGGTGATGTCCATCAGTCTGCCTCCTTGCCACACCCTGAGGTTGGGCATCGTGAAAAAGTCCACTTCTTGTCCCAGTCTTGTCTCCCCCCATGTTCTGTTGTCCCTTTCCATGAGTGGGGACTTCTCTGAGCTGAGGACAGCCCTAATTAAGGGCACCAGCCTATTTCAGAGCATAGATGACACTGCCCAAGATGAACCTTGGACTGGGCCAGGCCACAACAATGTGGCTGTTTTGGGCTCCCAAAGGTTGTACAGCCTTCCTGATCCATCCCACCAATGAAGCCTGGTACAATGTTCCTCTCCCTCCTGGCATTCCTGGACAAGAGCCCAGGCTAAAGAGCCCCTCTAGATGGCTAGTCTGGCCACTGGTCTCAAGGAATGACCCAAGCCTCTGGAGCTCACAATCTAAATAGACAAAAAGAATTGGGGAAGGGGCAGCTCTACATCAAGAGGATCAGGGGATGCTTCCTGGAGGAGGCAGGATTAGAGCTGAGCCTTGAAGGAAACCAGGGAAGCCGAGGCTGGGGGCACATTCCAGGCCCATGCTCACTGGATGGCCTCTGCTTCCCCTCCTCACTCTTGAAACTCTCTTCAAACTGGCTTTGGGCCTCCTCCTTCCATGCCATCTGCTCTCTCCAACTCTGGCCATGATTTCTTCATTACTAGATCCAATGGCCTTTTCTCAGGCCTCATCTTCTGACCTCTCTGCAGCCTTGGGCACTGTGGGTCACTCTCTCCTCCTGGCTTCTCCCTTCCACCTTTTCAGGATGCCTTCTCTGCTCATCCTCCTCCCTTTCTCCTCTCTGGATCCTCCCCTAGATCCTGCCCTCTGTCCTGGGCCCTCTTCTCTCCCTCTTGACAGGTTCCCTTGGGGAATCTCATCAGCTCCTATGGATCTAATGACCATCCTAAGATCTCCTGGTCCAGCTCTGGCCTCAGTACTGATCTCCAGTCTTGCATCTCCAAGTGCCCAGTGAACATCTCAGTTTGGATGTCCAGTGGGTATCTTAAGCTCAGCATGTCCAAGTCTCTTTCCCATCAATTATTCTTATGACTGTACACAGCCCCACCCTCATCCCAGGGCCCTAGGTTCATACCCAAGTGCTATCCTCAACTCTTCACACCCTCTCACCCCCAGGTCCAACTGGTTGTCAAATCTTGCTGATTTGACCTTGTTAACATCTCTTGAAAATGCCCTCTTCTCTCCTCCAACTCAGCCCCAACCCTGGTGCAGGCCCTCACCTCCTCCCCCCAGGGGAGTGCGATCTGACTCAGGCTGCCCTCCACTGCCAGCCCATCCTCCACTCAGCTGTCTTAGGGACCTTTCTAAATCAGGAGACAGACCATTACCCTCTCTCCACTCATTAAATCCAAGTGGTTCTCCATCACCTTCAAGATCAAATATATAATTCTCTCTTTAGCATTCAAAGCCCTTCATAACCTAGCCTCCACTATGGCCACCACCACCTTTCCACTTCAACCCAATGACCCTAGCCTCCTGGAGATTCCATAAACAATCTCCAGAGGCTGAGCATTTGCTCTGGCCATGCCCTATGCCTGAAACGCTCTCCCTTCTCATCTCTACCTCCTGGCTTCCCTGGCTTCCTTTCCCAAGCCCTCGTAATGCTGGTGCTTTTCCTCTGTTAATCATCTTCTGTTTATCCAATCTATAACCGGTATGTCCGTAGGTACTTGCCTGTTGTCTCCTCCACTACACTGGGAGCTCCTGGATGGGCTGTGTGTGTTTTCTTCTCTTTGTATCCCCAGCACTTAGAACAGTGCCCAGCACATAATAGGTGCTTTATAAATGCTTGAGTAGCCTGACCCTGGGCAAGACCCTCCCATTTCTGGGCCTCAGTTTCCACCTCCATGAAATGGGGGCTACAGTCTGAATTGATGCCAGATGGCTTTTACCCCGGAGGGCTTCAGAATACCCGCTGTCATAAAGAACCTCTCTGCTAGCTACCACTTAGAAGCTTGTAACTCCCTTGCCATGCCCCTCTTGCTGCTCCTCCAACCTCCATGAGCCAGCCATGCTGGCCCTGGTCAGAGAGCTCTCTTTGGGCCCTCAGGGCAGCATTGACCCTGCCTAAGCTGTTGTTCCCAAGTCCTTTCCTGGATCATCTGGACACTCCTGAAATGAGAGGACAGAGAGTCCCACATGCCTCAGCCAAGAGGCTCTTCTCCTTTCCTGGCAAGAGGGAACCCTAAAAACTTCATCATTTTGGTTGGCTTGAGTTTTTCTGAGTCTCTAGTCAGTTTCACCATCTCCTCTCTCTATGAGAAGGGCGGATAAAGCCTTCCACAGGATCCCTCCCTGGGGGGCTGTGGCTAAACACCCCCCCCCCCATGTGAAGCTCACAGCCTCACTGGGTCATTTTGGACATCAGGAGACAGTCTGAGCTCCCTGGTTCTCAGCCTGTGCATCATGGACCCCTCTGGTTATTGCGAGAGGTCCCAAGTCCCTACGTGCAGCCACAAGTAAGCAAAGAGACTCTCTGTTGACTGAAGAAATGGCATGCTTCATACCCAAGTCAATGACAGATTTCCAAATATGTGTCCTGGAGATGCTACTGGGACAAACACAATGTAAATTAATTTAAAGCCTTGACTGAAGTGAGTGGAGTTTTCTGTCTTACATTTTCTCAATGACTAATAAATACCTATTGACTGATTGACTGACTGGTAGCAATGGCAGCTGTAATTCAGCTCAACAAACCATTTAATAAATACATCCATGCCAGGCACAGGGCTCAGCACTGGCAGCAATGGGGGGAGGGGGGAGAAACAAAGACGAAGCTGTCTTTGCCATCCATACGCTTATGTTGTACTCATGGAAAACACATAAATGCAAAAATCTGCACTGAGTAAAGCAACCAAAATGAGAAGGGAAGGGGAGAACTGGGGAAGGATCTTTGCAGTGAGTTTTTCTGATAAAAGGCTTATTTTCAAGATATACAAGGAATTGATTCAGATTTGTAAGACAAGAGCTGATTTCCCAACTGATAAATGAAATTAGCAAAGGATATGAACATTAGGATTTCTAAGGAAGAAATTCAAGCTATCAATAGTCATATGAAAAAGTATTACAAATCACTAACACTTGGAGAAATGAAAATTAAAGCAACTCTGAGGTCCCATGGCTGTCAAAGTTGATCAAAAGAGAAAAGGACAAATGCTGGTAGGGTTGTGACAAAGCAGGCACAAATCCTCTGTTGGGCAGAATTGGTTCAATCACTCTAGAAAACTATTTAGAACAAGGCCCCCAAATCTACTCAACTGTCCATGCCCAGCAATGGGTCCAGCAATATCACTCCTATACCTGTACTTCAGAGACAACAAAGAAAGAGAATAAGAATTCACACGTACAAGGTGGTTTAGCAACTCTGTGGTGTCAAAGAACTAGAAACAGAAGTGGCAGCTGCTCATCAGTTGGAGGTGTCTGTACAAATTGTGGTATTAGAATGTGATGGAATAGTACTGTGTTGTGAGAAATAACAAAAGGGACCATTTTTGAGAAACCTGATAAGAATTGTATGAACTGACGCAGAGTGAAGAAAACAGAACCAGAAGAACAGTAACAGTGGTGGTGATAATAAGAACTAGCATTTCTATGGTCTTTTCTTAAGGCTGGCATAGGGCTTTGCAAACGTTAACTCCGTTACAAAACAACCACAGGAAAGACAAAAAATTTAGAAAGATATAAGAACTGATCCATATAATGACTGAACATGACTCTAGAGGACCCATGATGAAACACATTACCCTTTTGCTAGAGGTGATGAATTCAGAGGGCAGAATAAAATGGAGGTATTTGGGGATGGGAATTTATTTTGCTACATGAGGCATATCTGTTACAAGGTTTTGTTTTGTTTTGTTTTTTTCCCCTGATGAGGGGGTAAGGAGGAAGAGAAAATGGATTTTTTGTTCATTGCCAAAAATATTTTCTTATTAAAAAAAAGATCCCTCATAACCTTCATAAAAAGCAGTTTTCTGCCAAGAAGTCAAATTGAAAAGGATTGAGAATGAAAAGAGGAGGGAACAGGTAAGTAGCTAGTGTAGATTTCTCACTTTAAGGTTTATAGAGGTTTATAAGGTTTATCATCATCTCATTTGATCCTCACAACAACCCTGAGAGGGAAGTGCTGTTATTATCCCCACTTTTTACAGATGAGGAAATTGAGGCAAACAGGTTAAGTAACTTGTTCAGGGTCCCCCAGGCAGAATTCAAACTTGAATACGCCCAGTCACTTCAACTGACCTTCACATGTGTGGGTGTGGGGGTGCGGGGGAGGCATTTCCCTAAACTTTGTGTGATCAAAGATGACAGCTGTCATTGGCGAGCATGCACAGGTCCCTGGTAGATGTACTCACGTTGCCTCTGAGAGGGAAGAAAGCTCCAGCCACATCTCCCCAATGAAGTGACAACCACTGCGATAGGAATCTCTTGCCAGTCTCAGGGACACTCTTGGGCCCAGGAAGAGTACACTCCCCTGGAGGAGTGAACCTTGCCCTCCCCGCTCTCCCATTTCACTTGGAAGCTACACCTATCCCTGTGCACTCATGGCTCTGACCTCAAACAGCAAGGTTGAGGCTGATTTTGAAGATTCCATCTGACCAGGTCTGAGGGGACCCAGAGCTCCCAACATCACTGGTGATCACATCCAAGGATTAGCCCTACTGAATTTAGCACACACATCTTGGACTGATTTCATGCATTCTAGCTTGAGGTGTGGGACCCAGATCTCAGATAACAGGAGGTTGGGAGGCCAAGAAGGAGAGGAGGGGGGAGCTACAGGGAGAAATCCCCACCATTAGCCTTTACTCTCTCAGCAAAGGCAGCTGGCTCAACCTGCTCAGCTTGCCAGCTAGCAGAAACCTCTGGCCAGGGCTACGCTAGATGGGACTGCTAAGTAAGTAAGTAAGACTTTTTTTTAACAAGCAGACCAAATCTGAGGCACTCACCCCTGCATGAGTCCACCAGGGCCAAGGCCTCTTCCTGGGCCAAAGACTCAGCCATGCTGACCACCTGGACAGATGACACAGATCTGCAAGGGCTAGCTAACACATTGGACAACCATGTCAGGGTCCAGAAAAATCAGAAGAACTTTAAGAAGGTAAAATTCAAAAGCAACAAATATAAAGCCTTGCACTAGGGTCCCAAGCAACTTCACAAGTTCAAGTGGGGGGCAGGGGAGGGAGAGCAGGAGATGTGGTTAGATGCTGATTCATCTGAAAAAGATATTGGGCTTCAGTGGAGAGCCAACCCATTATGTTGAGTGGGAAATGTCAGCGAGGAAAGCTATTGTAATCTTAAGGCAGGCATAGGGACTGGCCTTTGGAGGTCATTGGGATAGGGAACACCCAGGAAAGAAGGATCCTATTAACTCAGGCTGATACCTTCTCAGAAGGAGAGAAAGCCTGGGGCACCAAGAGGAAACATTCAAGGCCATCAGACATGGTTGGACCCAAGGGACAACAGCAGGTCATCCTCTCCATGCACTGTTCCAGGCTGATTCTCAGGGCAATTTTAGGTTGCATTAATAATAGCTAATGATAATAGTAGGCATTTCTAGAGAACCTTAGTGTATGCAAAGGGCCTTACACATAGTGTCTTATTTGATCCCAACAATCCTGTGAAGCATTGCTATTAGTATCCCATTTTACAGATAGGGAAACTGAGGCAGACAGTGGTTCTGTGACTTGCCCCAGGTTCCATAGCAAGCAATTGTCTGAGGCTAGATTTAAACTCAGGTTTTCCTGACTCAAGAATCAGTGCACTAGACTGTGCTGCCACTTACCTGCCTTAAAAAAAAATTACTTCCAGGACTCCTGAGAGTCAAGGTTCTCTACCTGAGGGCTGTTCCTACCTTGATCAAATCACATCAGGAGCAAGGCACTCAATGCTGTCTGCCATGTTTTAGAAAGAACACTGTTAAACTGGCGAATGTCCAGAGGAGAATAATCACAAGTAAGGAAGAGGTATGATACCTAGCAGGTACTTAACAAAGGCTTGTTAACTTGACAAGAGACCAAATAATATAAGGATAAGGGGAAAGACTCTGGGGTGATAAATCTTGGGAACGAGGATGTGATAGGATTCAGAAATGGCAGGATTGCTATGTGGAATCAATAACCAGTGATAAAATACCTACTGTGTTCAACCCACTGGAAATACAAAGAGAGAAGGGGCATAGAGGCTACAGAGGAAGAGGTAGAATGACAGCTGATGTTGGTCAGATAAGGAAACTGCAGAGTTTATGAACATGGGGGTGTTCCATTTGTGAGTGATGGCCAAGTCAATAGTAGGACCATCTTTGCATGTGGTTGAGGTGAGGTGGAGGAATTGATTATGAGAAATAAGTAAGTTGAGAAACTTTGAGGCTAAGATGCTAGAGAGATCATCAGTATGTAAGTGGAAGTCGCCTAGTGTAAGGACAGGCCTTGGGGAGTCAGGCATTGAACCCATTGATAAGAATCGGAATGTCCTGGAGGTGTGTAAACAACGGTTACCAGAATGTTGATCAGGTTGTAGATATGGACTAAATGAACCTCAAAGAGGAAGAACTGACTCAGTGATCGTACTGGGGAAGAGTCTGGAAATGACCGTGGGGAACCACAAGCATTCCCACTAATTCATCTCAACTAGTGATTCAGGAAAAATGAGTGAAAGGGCAGCCAGAGCAAGAGAGGGTGGCCAGAAAAACCATGTCATCTGGGGTGAGAAAGGAAAAGATTTAAGACAAAAGCTTTTTTGTTGTCTATGGAACAGGTATTCCATAAGGCACAGGGGGAAGAGAGTGAGGAGGCACAGTTTAAGAGGAATGGGAATTTGGGATTGGTTGGCATCTGATGGAGAATGGGGTGATGACCTCGTGCAGCTGACAGTGGAGTAGCCCAGACAAGCTTACATGAACCCCCTCTTCGAGTACCTAGGGCATTTCTTGCCTACCTCTTTGCCCTTTGCTGAATTGTCTTGTGGGAGGAGGGTGGGTGTGTGGGTTTGCGGGGGAAGTGTTTGTATCCATTTCTGGGCGACTGGTTGTCTTGTCTCTCTTGCTAGCCTTTGCCTCTTCTAAACAGTACTGGGACATGGCATAATTCTACAAGGCCAGAGCTAGTTTGATTCAGTCTTAGAGTTGGAAGACCTCGATTCAACCCTAATGTTTATTTTTATTTTTTTAATCTAATAATATTTTTCCCAAATTACATGTAAAAGCAATTTTCTTTTTTTCCACTTATATATTCATATTAAACATATTTTCACATGTCTTGATGTAAATAAGAATTAGAATTAATGAGAGGAACCATGAGAAAGGAGAAACAAAACAAAAGGAGAGCAAATAGTCTGCTTCTGTCTGCATTCAGACTCTGTAGTTCTTTCTCTGGATGTACACGGCATTTTCTGTTGTGAGTCTCTTGGAGTTGTCTTAGATCCTTGCATTGCCAAGAAGAGCTAAGTCTATCAAAGTCAGTCATTCCCCATTGTGTGTGTTACTGTGGACTATGTTCTCCTGGTTCTGCTCACTTCACTCAGCATCAGTTCATATAAGTCTTTCCAGGTTTTTCTAAAGTCTACTTGCTCATCATTTCTTATAGCACAATAGCATTCCATTCCATTACATTCATATACCACAATGTGTTCAGTGATTCCCCAGTTGATGGGCATCTCCTCAGTTTCCAATTCTTTGCCACCACAAAAAAAAAAAACTGTGATAAATATTTTTGTACATGTGGAAAACAATTTTTTATATTCATTTTTGTAAGATTTTAAATTCCAAAATCTTCCCTCTCCCCAAGACAGCAAGCAATCTGATATAGGTTATACATGTAAATCATGGAAAACATATTTCCACATTAGTCATGCTATGAAAGAAAAATCAGAGCAAAGGGGAAAAACCATGAAAAAGAAAAAACAAAACAAAAAACGAGCAAATAGTCTGCTTTGATCTGCAAGTCGACTCCAGAGTTCTTTCTCTGGAGGCAGACTCCATTTTCCATCATGAGTCCCTTGGAATTGTCTTTGGTTCTTGCCTTGCTGAGAAGAGCTAAGTCCATCCAAGTTGGTCATCACTCAATGTTTCCGCTACTGATGTTTCCATTCCACAGCCGATGTTTTCCTAGTTGGTCCCACTTCATGGATCGACTCTTACTTTTGAGCTGAATGACCTAGAGCGAATTCCTTTTGTAAAATTAAAGTTTGGCTTCAGTGTCCAAGTTCCTTCTCCCCTCTAAATCAATACCCTGTGATCTTTCAAGTCATCTTTTCAAACTCTCCATTTTACAAAAAGTTGTCAAGCTGCTAGAAAGGAAGCTCTCTGTGGTGAGGACTAGAGCGCGTGTGACTTTTGCTGGAGTTGTTTATCTTGTTCTCCACTTTCTACCTAGAGCAAGGGCCACTGAGTGATGTTTAACAGATGTTTATTTATTGAAGGAAGGAAGGAAGGAAGGAAGGAAGGAAGGAAGGAAGGAAGGAAGGAAGGAAGGAAGGAAGGAAGGAGGGAGGGAGGGAGGGAGGGTGGGAAGGAAGATACATACATATACATTCATTCACTTGATTCTCACAACAGATACCCATGAGTCTGCACATCATGGGTGTTAATGACCCATAACTGGCACAGTGGACAAAGGGCTAGTCTTAAAGTTGGAAAGATCTGGTTGCAAATTCCACCTCTGGCACTCCATAGCTGTGTGAGCACAGACAAGTCTCTGTCCCCATCAGGTCCCTGAGGCAACGCTCTAGGACTTATCTCCTAAAGAACAGAAAGCTTGCAATCTGTGCTCAGAAGGGGGAGATCTCCTGCCTGAATCACTTCATATGTTTGTCCCTGAAGTGCCCCCCTCCTCACAGGATGGTGATGAGGCTCTGAGCACTTTGCAAACCCACAGCCCTGGGCAATTCCTTTGGGGCCAATGATGTTTGTGCAAGTAGCAACAAAAAGTATCTCCTCTAAGAAATGTAAAAGGGGCCAGCCTGAAAGCAAGAACAGGAGGGAGAGAGAAAGGCCTAGACTTTAGACTATTCATAGGCCTAGAAGAAAACCCTAAGGGTGCTGAGCAGATCCTCAATGAATAATGGAGTCTAATATAGATAAGGGTCACACAGGATGTGTGGAGGAGTAGTGATCTGCACATGTGAAAGGATTCTCTTCAGCACGACTGAAGTATCAAGCCCTCTCACAAGTCTGTAAGACAGGCAGAGATCACTGCTATCATTTTGAAAATGATGTAAACTGAGGAGGGAGAGTTAGCACATTGGACAGCTGAATCAGGATCTCAACAAATCCGGCCAGGCTAAATCTATGGAGATGAAATTTAAAAGAGAAATATAAAGCCTTCTACTTAATATTCCAAAATCAATCTAAGGAGCACATGCTAGAAGAGACAGGATAAGGCGGCAGCCATGTCTTTACCCACACCCAGCAGGACTGACAAATGTTTGTTGATTGGTTGCTGACAGCTGGCCATTCGTCTACGGAAGACCCAGAGGTTCAATCTCGGTAGGAGTCAAGTTGCTGTAAAAGGTCCTGCAGGCTTGGGGAGGTGATGGGTGCACTCCCCTGCCCTCATTCTCATTAGATACCCTAGGGGAGGGCTGTATCCATTCTGGGGGCTCATTCCTGCGTCTGACTCTCCAGTAGGTAACCTCCCTGTTCACCAGGGAGATCTCATCACTTCAGTCCTGTCCTGGGTTGACCCTTCCCCTCCCATCACCCTTCCCCAGCTGCCTGGACTATTGACATGAATAACAAGCCACACAGATAATCAGGGGCCCCTCCTTCCCTTCAGCAAAGCCCAGAAATCACAGACTACAGATGTGAACTCCTGGGATCTCTGAATCAAGAACTGTGCTGCCCCCCACCTCCTCCAGCCCCCCAAGGCAGGGAACACACCATGATTAGGACATGGAGTTCCAGGAGGCGCCCACACCCCCACAGCAGTGGACCCAGCTGCCATCTGGCCCCAATATCCAGGACGAGCAGACTCCAAGTCTGGGGCTGGCTGGGGCAGTGGCCACCCCAGGCCGCCCAGCTCAGTCACTTCTATGTCCCACTCTGAACTCAAGCATGGATTATACAACCTGTTGGGTGGGCAGGCCAAGGGCTCCTGGGGTACAAGGTCAGTCTTCAAGAACTCTATTTATAAGCCTCCAGTGTCTTCACACAGCTGCCTTGGGATCACCAAGAGCTCCCCAAGCAGCCCTCTGACCACAAGGAATGCCGAGCTCCCCATTATCTCTTATCTGTAGGGAACGCAAAGCTCTCTGTGTCCTGGCTCCTTCCCTCATCCAGTCACAGAATCCCAGACTTGGAGATTCCAGAAGGTCCCTTAGAGACCATGTAGTACTACCCACCCCTGTTCTGTCCTCAGGGAGGCGACCCACGACTAGAGGAAGGGAATGACCTGCCTGGGATCACCCACAGAGAGAGAGAGACAGAGCTCACTCTCAGCCCTAGGCCTACTACCTCATGGCCAATACTCTGTTCAGGCTCAGAGATGCCCTCCTTATTCATGTAGAACTCACAAGTCTGCACACCAGGATCAGTCTACAAGAGAGAGCCCTAGGATCCCCCTACAAGACCAAGCTCTCAAGAAGGAGGGGGCCCTGCCCAGCCAATATGAATGGCTGAAGGAGTGTTTGTCAGTCACCTCTAGAGTTGGAAGAGTCCTGTGGTGAGCAAAGATCACTTTGGGGAGGCTGAGTCTGAAGGCAATGGGTGGGAGGGTAGGCAATGCAGACAAAAATGGCATGGTCCCTGCCCTTAGGAAGTCTAAGGAAGGAAGGTACAACCCTCAAGCAAGTCAATGAATGGGGAATGTAGGTAAAACAAAGTAACTTCAGAGCTCAGAGATTCCCTGACCTGCAAGAGCTGACATTTTCTCCTAAGACACACAACTGAAGAGGCCTCCAGGACCATGTCACTCAACTCCTTCTCTTAAAGATGAGGGGAAGGGGCCATGGAGGGGAAGATATGGACAGCAAGCACTGGAGGCAGGCATTGGCCCCAGGGCCAAGGACTCTGGGGCCAGGGCTCTCTCCACTGAACTGTACTGTTTCCTGCCCCTTTCCTCATCCTGGTCAGCCTCCTGCTTCCTTTCTACTATACAGAATCAAGAACTCAACACAACACATTCCATCTGTCAGTCATCCAGGGTGTCCAGCAAGAGCATAACCTTGGGTCTACTTCAGTTAGATAGCCCTTAACTTCCTTGACTGTTGCAGAGTGCATCTTACTGAGCTAACAGTCCTCACTAAAATTGATTCTTTGCATTCCAGTGAAGGATATTTCATTAAATCCTATTACATTTCATCTTATTAACTTCAGCTCAGGACTCTGACCTGCCCGTATCTTGTTAGATGCCAACCATCACCCAATGACTTAACCATCTCTCAGAGTTTTGAGTCTACTGTAGATTCTGGTAAGCTTACTCTCTGTGTCTTTATCCAAAACTCTAATGAAAGTGTTCAACAGCTCAGCATCAAGCTCAGATCCCTGGGACACTGCAGGGGGGAACAAAGGTGGCATTCCTCCACCAGGGATGACTCCCAATCCCTTCTGAATCCTAGTCATATTATAATCTGACCCAAATCCTTTCCTCTCTGCCGAAAGAAGAGAATGACCTTCTTCCTTCAAGACTTCACCAAAGTCTAGGTAAACTCAGTCTGTAGCAGACTCCTCAGCCATCAGATTAGTAACCAGGACAAAAGAGGGAAAAGGAATGAGGTCAGTCAGCAGAAGGACTTCATCTTTACGAGGAAGAGGGGTTTGCTTTGTTCTACCTGACCCCAGAGGGACAAAGTGGAAAAGTATTGGGGAGATATTGCCAAGAGACGAATTTAAGGAAAGCCTTTTAAACCAGGAGAGCTGTCCAAGGGGAGCCTGTGCTGACTCCTTGGATGGGTGAGCTCCCCCTCTCCAGAGTTACCCGTTGTCAGGGATGATGTTGAAGGGGTTTTCTGCTCCTAAGTCTTAGACTGGATGTCCTGTGAGACCCCTTCTAACCACCTAATTTCAGCAATTCTGTGACCTTATCTTCCTGAAGATGTTGCCTTTTCTAAGTGTTCAATAAGGCTCCATTAGTTAACATGTTCTAGAATTTTGCCAGGAATAGAAGGCAATGAGTTCACTGGCCTAGAGGGGGCAGATTCTCATCTCTTCCATCTAAAAACCAGGATAATCCTTGGTGTTCTCCCCTCCTGAAGAACCACTCCGCCTCCCAATCCCCAGCCTCCCCCAAATTCTCTGATGTCTTTGGACATCATTCATCTGGGCCTAGAAACTTGAACTTATCCAAAGACAACTGGGATTTCTGTCTTTCTACCAGTTTTAGGTTTCAACCTAATTTTTAGAAATCATAGAATGTCAGAGCTTATCAAAGAACAAGAAACAGAGGTCAGATCTAGGAGGAGAAAGGAGAGGGAGGGGTGTGTGATGGAATCATTGTCTTTTCCAATGAGATCTTGCCAAAATGGAAGATAAGAGATGTTGGCCTCTACCACCAAGTCAGAAACTGGAACCCACCTAACTGATGCCCAGAAAGAGTTTCAAAGGGGAGCTTGCTCCTGGTCCCACCTTCAGTTACAGAGCTAGAATGCTGAGGTGTCTCCAGTCTGGATTTCTTACAAATCACCTGCTTAGCAGTATCACAGGACCAGGGAACAGAGAGATGAGCCCCAAATCCAGAAACACACCCCTCCAATAGTAGAAGATGTTGAGCTCTGTAGCTTACTACTTGTGTGACTGTGGATAAATTGCTAGATTTGTCTGAACCTCAGTTTCCTCCTGTGTAAAATGGAGACAATGATACTTTCACCATCTCACAGAGGTGTTATTAAATTGGGAAAGGAGGCTAGGAGAAGAAAGAGGTGGGAGGCCAAAAAGGACAGGGAATTGAAAGCAGGGGAGAGAGGAGAAGAGATGGAGAAAGAGGGAAGACAATAGAACAGAAGGAGAATGAGAAAGCAGTTCACACATTAACAAAGTGACAATAGTTCATCAAGGGCAGAGACTCTACTGCTTTTTTTGTATCTCCAATGTTTATCACAATACTTGGCACATAGTAGGTGCTTAATAAATGTTGTTGACTTGACTTGAGTGAAGAGCGATCCATAAAGGAAGCTACAGTCAGAAAGGACTGGGTTCAACCGCTCCCTCAGACACAAACCATCTTTCTGTAGCACATGCTTAACCTTGAGGTTTCTCCATTTCCTTATCTATAAGATAAGTAGCATGATCCATGTAGTACTCACCTCACAGGATTATCATGAAGTTCAACTGAGAGATATGTATGTGAAGGGTTTTGTGATCCTTAAACATCACAGCAAGGTCTGCTGTCATTAATAAGAGGAAGAAAGAGAAGCTAATAGAGGTAGGGGGAGATAGTAATATCCAGCATTCTAAAGGTTTGCAAAGCCCTTGATAAATATTATCCTATCTCATCTTCATCATAACCCTAGGAAGTCGGTGCTGTTATTATTCCCACTTGACAGATGAGGACACTAAGGTAGACACTGGTGAAGTGATTTGCCCCATGTCCCAGAGCTAGTAAGCATCTAGAGTAAGATTTGAATGTGAGTCTTTCTGACTCCAGGTCCAGTGCTCTGTGCATACTGGCACCACCTCGCTGCTTTTGAAAACAGAAAAGCATAGGAAGACTTGTAGGATGTGATTCGGAGTGAAGTCAGCAGAGACAAGAAAACAATCAACTCAGTAACTGCAACGATGTAAATAGAAAGAAGCCACAAAACAATCAAGACTGAAGTAACAAAGTTGCAAAAGGAAGACTAGCTCCCAGGAAGGGTCATGAGAAGACACCTCTCTTAACCCGCTCCATTGAGGAGGTGGGTATGGGATACTCTATTTCCAGATCTTACTTCGATTTGTTAGTTTCTTTTGCCGATTGCTGTTTCCATGTCATCTCTCCCGGATTTGATTAAGAGCCCCTTGAGAGCAGGGACTTTTACCTTTCTTTGTATCCCCAGGGCTTGGCAGAGTGCCTGGCACACAACAGATTCTTAATAATGTTTTTTGACTGACTGATTCATTTTTTTCTTTTTTCTTTAGAAAAATTCTGTTATATGGGATGACCTCAGAGAGAGCATAGGGAGAGATATAGGAAGAAATTTAGACAATATAAAATCAAAAGATACCACTGAAAATTATTTTTAAAAATAAATGATACTAGCTTGGTGGGATGACCCTGCTCTCCTACCTCCTGCTTCAGAGGTGCTAGACTTCAGACTCAAGATCCCAATGTAGTAGAACCAGGGGTGCTGCTGCCAGTCCCAGGGTGAGTCCTTGCTCTGTCTGAAAGAACACAACAATGACCCTGATGAGGACTACAGCTGACCATGGAGCTGGAGCATTTTCTTTGGTCTGGAGGCTTGAGAGAGAGAGAGAGAGAGAGAGAGAGAGAGAGAGAGAGAGAGAGAGAGAGAGAGAGAGAGAGAGAGAGAGAGAGAGAAAGGGAGGGAGGGAATTTTGTTATAACTTCCTAGAGCAAAGAAAGCCTGTTTATACCGGGAAATTTTTATAAATAATGAATCAGTAGCAGGGTGAGGGTGGCAAATAGGAAGGGTTAAATAATCCTACTCATCCTACCATCACTACTACATATTGAGAATAAATAAGTTTCAAAGCTAATTAAGCAGTCACTACTTTACATACCATCTGACCATAGAGTAATCCCAGTCCATTCCTATTGATTCATTAAAATAGCTCCTCATAAGGACCTCCACCTTATTTTCTCGCTGGTCTAGTTCAAGTTACTGATACTGCTTGAAGTAATCAAAATGCATTCCTTGGCAGGAAAAAATCCTATGACACAGACAATCAGCTAATTGGAACCGGTATTCCCAGAGCCCCCAATTAGTCCACATTTGGATCCCAGAATGTCAGCCCTGGAAAGGACCTTAGAAGCAACAGGATTACAGAATGTTCACTCTGGAAGAGCCCATAGGGACCACCTAGTTCAGCTTCCCTCATTTCACAGATGAGGAAACTGAGGTGCAAAGGGGAAGGGACTTGTCTAAAGTTCTCCACTTAGCAACTGGCAGAGCTGAAATGAACACCTCAATATCCTAATTCCCAGGCTGCAGCTCTTTCCATCATCCCCAGGCTGAGCAGTCAAGGGAGGTTTGGCTTCCACAGAGCAGAGTGAGTTGAATTGAGAAAGCCCAGAGCCTTTTCCCAGGGAACTCCCCCCTGCCCGCTCTTGACAAGAATCAGGAATGACAGACCACTCAGTTCAGGAATCTGCCAAATTGGACACACTGTACCTTCATCCCCAGCTTCTCTTGGCAGGGTCATCATGTTGGGCAGCAGGGACTGAGTTTTCTCAGTTAACCCTGGGAACTCTCCTAAGAACCTCAGAGGAGGCAGGATGAGAAATCCTTGGGCCTGGAAACAGAGATTGGTCTGATAGGCATTGGATTCATTTTGGTCTTGGGAAGAGGATGAGGGTGATGGGAAATGGAGGAGAGGAAGCAGTCCCAACAGAAATCAATGGCATCACTACCCTGTCCCACCCCTGCATTTGAAAAGTCTCATCATTCCACCTAAGATGATTATTCAAGGTGAAGTGAAGTGGAGACAGAGTTAGATTTGAAATCCTGAGAGCTGGGTTCAGATCCTGACTCTGTCACTTACTAACTCTGTGTGAGACCTTAGATGAGTTATTTAGCCTCTGAGCTTTTAAGAATGGGAGGGCTAAACTAGGTGACATCTCTAGGTCTAGGATCCTATGTACTGCTTGTGTCTCTTCCCAAGGGAACCAGTCCTTTTCTGATTCTGAAAATGAAATGGATCTAAGATGCAATCCCTACTAGCACACTCTCCAATAAGGATTCCATCATGCCTGCTCATCTTGCATAGCATATACCCATGCCCCCTTCCAAAGTTCACCACAGAGTCCACTGAATCTGCTTGTCCCCCCTTCTCTTAACATTGAGTTCCTCGGTTACCCCAACTATCTTGTTTCCAGTCCAACATTTTATTCTTTACCCCATGTTCCCCATGTAACTCTTTGTGATGGGTTTCAGCATCCTGTGTACCTCTCCATCAGCTCTGGGCAATGCTAATTCTTTAGGAACATGATGGAGCATTGTTTCATTACTCAGAGTCAAGTAGTCCAAGGTCCCCCACCAGCACCAACAGACACCAGAAAGGATGCTGTAGTCAAGCACTCAGCCCCCAAAGTCCTTTGATAGGGAAGGCCTACTCTGTGTCCCAATCCAAGAAGCACCCCTCCTCTTTCCTGAAGAGATGTGAACTTATTTCCTACTCCAGGCTCAGAATCTTTCCCCTCCCCAACAAACAAAAAGTTTCCTTCCCAGCTACCTCATTTTCTCCTTCAAATCATCCCAGGGTGAGGTCATAAGTCTGTGTTTAGGACACCAGAGCTGGTTGCCACAGAGATGGCTGGGATATTAGGGATTCCTCATTAAGACCTCCAGGCAGAATAAGGCAGTGAGACAAGCTGGGAGAAAGGAATATGAGAGGGAAGAACCCAGGTCCAGGACAGCCATTGTGGGGACAAGTCTAAGAGATAATCCTTGGGAAGGTATCCCCCACCCTCACTCAGTGACAGTGTCTCTCTGTAAAGTCTGATCTTCCAGGGAATCCTGTGGAGAAAAGCACTTCTGAGACAAGGGCCATCCCTGAAGGCTGATCTCCCTGTGTGTCCTCTGGGGAAGCTAACTCTTCCTGGCTAGGGATTCTTCCTGAAAATAATGACTAGACCCACCCACTCCCATGCCCCAGGATGGTCATCTTGTACACAGCACCTTGTAGACCTTGAAGAACTACTGGGGAAGGGGGAGGTAATTATCATTTATGCCTGCTCCCCTGTTGAGCCTGAATTCAAATTCACCTTCTCAAGTATTTCCAGGCTTGCCCAGTGTTTCCTACACAATAGCCTTGAGAGAAGTGTAGTGGGAGGGAAATGACTTGGCTAAGGTCACACAGATCTAGGCTGGTCTCTAACCCTTCATCCTCCCCAGAGATGCTTATGCCTCTCTCCTCTGGGAGTCCCTGGCCAGAGTTTCAGGGACCAAGTCTTGTATTCTTGACATCTTTCCCTGAATCACATGGCGATGGGGGGACACTTGAACCTCTTGGTCTCCCAGGGCAGAGCTCAGTGCTACAGAGAGGAAGACTTGATCCCAAACTTGAGAAAGAACTTTCTGACAATGAGAGCTGTCCCAGCATGGGACGGATTGTCTGCAGAGCTGATGACTTCTCCTTCACTCATTCATCTACTCAGTCAGAATTCTCCTGACCAGCCTGGTCGCTAGAAGACAGACAGAGTTTGAAAAAATTCACAGAGCTCTGAGTCAAGTAGAAAGATTCGATTCAAACCCAGAATGTTATAGTTAGTTACAGTGCATTATGTGCCGTGAAATTAAGGTTAGGGCTGGATGCGGGGTGGCCCTTTAATTGAGTGCAAATCTTACAGAGCAAATCTACATAAGCTAAGTTTAGATTCAGTCAAAGGGCTGTACCCAGGAACCTAGAGGATGCAGCTTCCCCACCCTGACTAGAGTTAGAATAATAATATAAAAAATAATATAAAATCATAATTATAATATAAGTATTATATTATAATATACAATTATAATTATAAAGACCAAGCCTGACCCCAAAGGAGAGAGAGGAAAAGACGTCTCCACCCTCTTTGCGAAGATCAGGCTCTGTGGGTGTGGAACACGGCGTATGTTGGACTTAATCGATGTGTTGGTGATTTTAAGGACCTTCCTTTTTGCCTCTTTATTACTCTTTTTTAATAATAGATGGCTCATGGGCCCAGGGTAGTGGGGGAAGTTTGGGGGGAGGGATTTGGGGAAGGGCTAGATTGAGAAATGGAGGTCCAGGGGATTGAGTTGGGAAGAACCAAATTCAAATCAAACCTCAGACACTTACTAGCTGTGGGATCCTGGGCAAGTCACTTAGCTTGTGTCTGCCTCAGTTTCCCCATGGGTGAAATTGGGATAATAACAGCAGCTCCCTCCCAGGGTTGATGTGGGGACCCTATGAGATTATACTTATAAAGTGCTTAGCATCTCCCCTTAATCCGGCCTGGTAATGCATGCTGATCGCATCATTAACAGCCTTCTCCTCTTCCTTCCTGTCTCCCCTCAAGTGATGAAGGTAACCAAAATCGCCTCCCTTCATTTCCCCATCAATTTATCTAAATGTTATCTGGGAAAGGAAAATCAAGGGTGAGAGGGAATGATAAGCAAGATGGGGCCAGAGCCTGAGATCAAGGGGCCGTTGAGATGGTCCAGATTCAGGGAGAGTGTCATGAAAGGGGCCAGGTCACCCAGAGTGGGCAACTGTGGCTGAGTCCTCCTTGGTGACCTACTGAGCCATAACAAAGACCTGAATAATAAATACTTCACTATGTAAGGGGAAGTGTAGCAATGCAGGTAGACCTCCCGACGTAGAGTCAACAGACCAGGTTAAATACCTGGATTGTCACCTCTGTTCCACACTAGCTGTGTGAGCCTGGGGTCAGCAGCTTAACCCATCTGAGCTCCAGATGAGACTAAGGCGCAGAGAAGGTGCTGACCTGCCCTGGCAGAAGACTTCTTTGTGCCAATATAACTATGGTCTGCCCCAAACCATTCCCCAGCCAGGACTGTGTGATCCAGAGGCTTGGAAGCAAATGGAGACATGAGAACAGGGGAGCATTGGAGCTATGTTACATGCTGCCTTTCTAATCACTATCTCCCCCCCTTTTCTTCATGGACTCCAGTTTTGTCCTTCTCTGCCCAGATTACAGGCCTGACGCCTGAAATCCTTTGCCCATTCCCAGAGGTTTGATCTCTAAGAGCATTAAGGCTTCATTAAGGCCAGCCTTGACAAATCAAGCTCATTTTCAGGGCACTCTAAGATGCTCCACTGAGGCTTCAAGGGGTTGTGGAAGTCATCCTGGGTATCCAATGGCTTTGTCAGGAGAGTAAGAGACCCAGTCAGCCCTGGCAGGCCTTGGGTACAGGACCAGAGGGGGATGACTCTGTGTGTCTGTTATCTGAGGACCAGCCAGCTAGGCTAGAAGAGGATCATCAGTCAGCCCAACACACACTAATCAATCTGGGGCCATAGCAGCTCACCAGGACTGTGTTCCAAGCCCTGGAAAGGGTCGCAACCTGTATCTGTGAAGGCACACCCTCACCAGTGAACTAGGACATTCCTATCTCTCTTGACTCTGGGTCTTAACTCAGTAATTTCCCTGTCCCTCTCTCTCCTAGGATCCTTAATAACTCCCCCCCCCCCAGTTATTACTGCTCCCTTCCTCATGGAATTTCTTGGCATGTACCAGGTACATACTTATGTACACATAGACCATCCTCCTCCATGTAAGGTCCTTCAAGGCAGAGCCATTCCCTTTGTACCTAGCCCTGTGCTCTGCATGCAAGGTCTTTGACAAATGTTGTGTTGATGTGACTTGCCTTGTGGGAGCTGGAGAAGAAGGAAGAGGAGGAGGAGGAGGAGGAAGGCAAGCAGAAATCATCCCCCATCTTCCTTCCTCCCAGCCCTAGTTCAAGCAGCTCCTTAGGTCAGCTTAGATCCCTTACCGACAGGCAGCGCTTAGTTTAGATGGTCCAGACTCTTGTTTTCCTGGTGAGAAAATAGAGGCCGGAGTTCAGCTCCCCTGCTCGCAAGGTTGAGGTCTCTGCATCTTGGAGAAGGGTGCGAGGGACCCTCAGAGCATCAGGAGCTGGTCACCCCTCACCCTGCCTGCAGCCCCTTCCCCCCCGGGGTGGGTGAAAAGAGAAGCTGAAACACAGGGGGAGAAGGGCAGCTGTCCAAGTGCATTTGTCAAGGCCTGACCTTAGAGGCTTGAACAACTGCAGCCCCTTCCCTCCCCCTTGCAGGAGGCTCGAGTTTCAGCTCCCCAGGCCCCAGCCTTTAATGAACAGGCCGCCATCTCGGCTGTAAAGGAATTTATGTCTCAAGCAAATCGCATGTAATTCATAATAAAAGCCCATATAAGGCTTATTGCAAAGGCCCATTATCCTCCCAGGGCCCTGGCCTGAGCACACTGAGTCCTACTCAGCCTGCCAAGCTCCCAATGTGGGCTGAAGCCTCTCGCTCCGAGAGATAATGAGGGCCGGGAGTAGGAAACCACACTGGATCCATTCGGGTCCGCTATAAATAGCCAGGGGTCTCATCCTGCCCCTCGGCATGGGCACAGGGCTCCCTGCTGCCAGCCAGCCAACCGCACCAAAGAGGGACGCTGGCCTACTCTGGATTCCAATGACTCCTCCAACCTAGTTACAGAAGATCCCGCCACTCTGGGCTGGAGCTGCCCAGGACTTCCTGCCTGACTCTGGTCTCCAATGCAGTGGGAAACCCAAGGAAGGGCTCTGGATAGGGAGCTCACAGCAATGCTTCTGAATAGCGGTGGGACCCTGGGCAAGTCAATTGCCCTCTATACACCTCAGGTGACTGCTCTGCATGTGGTCACTGTCAAGGTCTGCCCACATGCCGTGATGCTAGGAAATCAATGCTCTCATTGGCCTGGTGGGGAGATGTACCAAAGCCTCCCTAGCATCTGTCTATTCCTCTCCCCTTCACACACACACATACACACACACACACACACACACACACACACATGTATACACAGATACATACACTCACACAGACAAATACATTCATGCATACATACATACACTCACACACACTCACACTAACACACTTGCACACACATATACATGCTCACACAGGTATACACACATACTCATACATAGATACACTCACACACACATACACACTTGCACTCACACACACTCACATGCACACATGTACACATACACTCACACACATATATATGCACACAGATACATATACTCACACAGACAAATACACTCATGAATACATACACACACACTCACACTAACATACTTACATACATATATACATGCACACACAGGTACACATATATACTCACATATACATACTCGCACTCACATGCACACACATAAATACACTCACACACATATCTACATACATGCACAAGTGCATGTACACACTCACACACATGCATGCACATATACATACACTCATACATGCAGACACACATGCACGTACACATATATACATACACACACTCAGACATTTACACATGCTCACACATACACACACACACACACACACACACACACACACTGTTCAGAGTCAAAGGCATCTATGGTTGAATGGAGAGCTCATGCACCGTGTTTTCACTGTGACTTCTTGTCTGTGTGTCTATCAAGTTTACCCTGAATAGATGGGCAGAGCCCAAACATGTGTCTGTTTCCACAGAAAGTCTGCGCCATCCTGCTAAGGTCAGGCTACTGATCCTCACTCAAACACAGGTGGACAGAAGGGACACACGTGGGAAATGTTGTCACTGAGGGGAAAAGGAGGAAGAGTGCAGTATCTTGGAATCATCAACTTGGTGCTGGAAAGGACCTCAGAGGCCTTGGAGTTGAACCGCCCCATTTTACAAATGAGGAAACTGAGGCACGGAGAGATGAGGGCACCTGACCAGAGTCACACAGCTAGTAAGTTTATAGGGGGAGATTTGAGTCTTACTGATTGCAAGTGCAGTGCCCTCTCTATCCCACCTGCTGCCTCGAGGTTCATCAGAAAATGACTCAGCCTAGACAGAGAGCATAGTGGTAGCCACAGCAGAAATGAGGGAGCTCGTAGGCATGGAGACCCCTAGAGGGAGGTGGGGAGACGCAACCATGTCATCTCCCTTTGGGGTGAGATCATCTGCTGCAAGTGTATGTCTGTGTGGCACAGCACGAGGTCAGCCACTCCAGCCAGGACACATGCCCAGTGCTCTAGTACCAGGATTACACAGAGCTTGTGTCCCTCCCAATCCAATTGAACATTCAGTCCAGCAGATGGCAGCCAGTTGGTGAGGGAGGGCCTGGGCGGAGGCTGAGGAGTCTGTCCTTGGATGCCTGGACTGAGGCGGCTCTCCCAGGTCCTCCACCTTGAGGACTGTGAGGATGGTGTGAGAAAGGCTAAGAGATTTGGAGTGTGCTGAAAGCTGTAACCAAGGGCAGTTGCCTCACCTATTTGAGCCTCTCATCTGTAAAATGGGGGTAAGCATCCATGCACTACCTCCTCCCAGGGCTGTCTTAAGGAACAACCTCAAAAGACTCTGCCAGGGGAGCTTACAGAAGGCCAGAGGCAAGCAGAGACCAGGAGGGGTCACAGCACCAGTCCAAGAACTGTTTCAAGGAGAAACTCAAATACATTTCCTGCTTCAATGCCTTTTCCCAGGATGTCCTCCATGCCTGCCTTGTGTGGACCCCTCTTCACTCATGCCTGTCCAGTCCCCTCCAACAGAAAAGCTCTCCTGGTCCTGTCCCCTCCTTCATTGCTTGCCTTCTCTCCACCCTTCAAATCTGCTTAAAATTGGCTTGGAATAGAGTTTATAGATGCTTGTCGGTGTACATGTTCCAGTCCATCCTTCACTCTCCCAGGAGAGCACAAACTCTTAGAAGATCTGGGTCATTTGTTCTCTCTATCCTGGTGCCTAGCACAGCGCTAGGCCCATAGTAGGTACTCCACAAATGTTTCTTGAATTGGATGGGATGGAATTTAATGCAGATGGAATGGGGAGCTTCTTACAGCTCAGCCAAGAAGCAAAGTGAAAGTGCGTGTCCCACAATCCTCTAAGTTACTCTAGAATCTGACAAGGCAGGAAAACATCAAATCCTAAGTTCCTTGTAGGTGGGCCACATTTGAGCTCCATGGGCCCAAAGAGACAGAGCTAGGGTGATAACCCATGAACACTGAGCATTAAAGAGGGTGGAAGGTGGAAGCAGGAACACCTAGGAGCTAGTCCCAGTGCTGCCAATCAGTTACCCACTGAGGGCAAACAATGGGAACTTCTTTGGCTCTTTCTTTGGATCCCAAATATTTGGAACAACACCTGGCACATAGTAGGCACTTAACAAATGCTTGTCAATTGACTGTTGTCCCCTCTCTAAGCCTCAGTCCCTTCATCTGTCCACTGGGGGTTCTGCTTCTAAGGTCCCAGCCACCTCAAGCATTCACTGCTTTGTTCTTGGACTGCTCCTGGCTCTGACATGGTGGGTTCTAGGTACCTTCCAGCTCAGACATTCTATGTTCTCTGTTATTCCCAGCCTCACATTGTAAGTTCCCTGGCTGTCTAGGAGCCCATGATTTTTTATTTGGGCAGGCAGCTTCATTCCTAGCCATCTCTGCTTTTCCTCCCCACCAAGGGTTGCCAGTGGCCTCCTCTGGTGATTCCCCAAGGCCCTACTGAGTCACTCTTGGCTCAGCCCCCACCATCTTATCTTATCCCCTGCCCTGGGAGTATGATTGGAATCCTGGAACAAACTCCCCCAGGCTCTCCAGGTTTCTCTCCCAACGGAATTCCCAAACTGCTCTCCTTGGCCCTCCTCTCACACCAGCATTATCCCCAAAGAGCTCAATGCCTTCCCCTTGGCTTCTGTTGCTATTGTGAGGGTGTATGAGCATCTCTGACAAGTTGCCCCAGCTGTGTCCACACAAAACACCTGAGGGCCTTGGAGTGGCCCAGCCACCATCTCAGGAAAGCTCCCACTCCACTGGATAGGTGAATCTGATGCTCTGCCTTGCCAGGACCCCACCTGCAAAGCTGGAGAGAAACCCTGGATTTACCCAGCTCCCATCCCACTTCATCCTAGAAGAGGCCAACATCCTCCAGTGTAGCCATGGTCTTACAAGAATGGGAAAGAACAGTCTTCACTATCTGGCTAAAAGAAAGCCCTCTTTTCCCCACCCTCAGCTTCCAGGAGCTTTCTCAGGAGTGCATACACTGTCCACTAGGGCCCCCTTCCTCCCTGACAGGGAGACACAATAAGGTGAAGATGGGGTTCTGGCTGAGGTCCCTGACAGGGAACTAGAGAAAAGAGGCTAGGCCTCAGGGAAGACTTCTGCTACCAACTACCTGCATTGATTAGATACTTGCTGTATGCAGAGCCTTGGGACAGGGACTTAGAGATGGTCACAGCCCACTAAGGAGGGACTTGCCCTTTGAGAGGTCAAACTCAAACTGAAGACCAGCCTCCTGTTTGACACCCAGGTCATAACCCTGTGCCCTGTAGATCTGCTCACTGCCTTGGCCTTCACTGAAGGCCTACAAGACAAAGGGAAGAGGGAAGGGCCCTGACCTTCACTAAATGTGTGACCTTGACCTTGAAGTGAGTGAGTCTCTTCCCTTCCCAACTTCCAAGCCTCCTTGTAAAAACAGGAAGGAGGCTACTTCTTGGTGTGGGTGCTCAGTTGTGTCGGACTCTCTATGAGCCCATTTGGGGTTTTCTTCGCAGAGGTACCTGAGCGGTTTGCTGTTTCCTTCTCCAATTCATTTTACAGATGAGGAAAATGAGGCAAACAAGGTAAAGTGACTTGCCCAGGGTCACTCAGCTAATAATTGCCTGAGGTTGGATTTAAATTCTGCTTCTCCAGACAAAGTGCTCTATCCACTGCGCCACCTAGAGGAACCAAGAGTAATCACAATTCAACAATTGAACAAACCTTTGCCCGTGCCTGCTATGTGCCAGGAATCATGTGGACGCATTGAGCCCAGAGACAAACAAAATTTCCCTCCATCCGTAGAGGGCTGGTGAGAAAAGCTCTACAGGAACTCACAGGTGCAGTGGAAAGACTTGGGTTCCAACCCGCCTCTGACACTTGCTGCCTGTCAGGATTGGACAAGGCATTTTTCCTCCTCCAGCCCCAAGGTCTGACCCTTCTGATGGACGTGGATTCTGGAGCTGCCTCCTGGGCCTGGAGGACTTGTCATGCCTCAATGAGGATGAGAAATTAAGGCTCAGTCTGGAATGGGGGTGATGGGGCTGGGGATTAGGGAGGTGTTGTAGGTGAGAGTATCACACACACCCCCAAGAAAGTGGAAAGGATGGAAAGGCACGTTTCCCAAGACACTGAACAATGGATCTTCTGTGGGATATGGAATGCATGAGCCCTTCTCAGAAAACTTCTGCTGTCCCTGCTCACCTCCCACTTCCCAGCAGTGAACTAGGCTGGGGGGGGGGAGGGGGAGAAGAGGCTCTCACTGACCCGAGACATCAGTGGCACAGGAGGCAGGACATGACACCCCACACACACAACTGGAAACAGTCACACTAGGGCAGGCTTGGGTCCTTCACTTCATCCTGGGTAGATCACCCTACCTCCTTCCTTGCTCCCTGTTCACTCCACAGCCATTGAAGATGGTTAAAAGATTGATCCTGAGTTGGCAGGAATCCCTCAAGGTCAGAAGACCTGGATTCAAGCCCTGGCTGTGGTCCTTATTTGCTGTGTGACTTGGGACCAGTCAGTGCCCTCTTTGAACCTCCAAGGCTTGCTCCTCCATCACAAATGGAGGTCAGACTTGACACTCTCAAAGGCCCTGCCGACGTTAAATCCCAAAGTCCATATGTCAGAGGGGGTGTAAAGGAAGAGTCTGGCTTGGACAAGAGCTCTGAGGAAAGATCCCCCAGGTGATTTCTGGCTCCGACTTTGTTCACTGACCTTATTCCAAAGTGTACATTAGGCTTCCTGTCCGTGGAAAGGGTCACTGGATGGACAGCCTGGAGAGGCTTTGGAGCCTCTAGTCTGTAGTGGCCTCAGTTTACAAAGAAGTAATCTGAGGCTCAGAAAGGAGGGGAGGAAGAAAGAGAGGAAGGGGAGAGGGAGGAGGGAAAAGAGGGGGGAAGGAGGAAGCAAATATAATGGCATAACCCTCTTTCTTTAGTGCTCTATGGTTAACAAAGCATTATTCTCAGCTTGGTGGCACAGGATGTGTGACACTCTTCTTGGGGTCCAGGCTGGTGTCTTTCTCCTGTGATCTCTAGCTTGCTTGGATACCGCTGAGCCTGGTGTGGCGCTGTTGCCATCCCTCACTCTCGCTACGTCACCTGCCCATTTGCATTACTCTGATGACATCCGTTACATGACATGTCCCACGTCACCCTTCTTCCCTAAGGTGCTGCAGCCTGCTGTCCGCTACACAAGACTCTCCTTTACCTTATGGTTGATTGTCAACTTAAATTCTTCACACAACATTGTTGGAAAGATTTGGGTTTCAGGAAGATGGGACTTTGTTTCATGGAGAAGCTTAGGGCCATTAGAAGAACTGTACAAATTCCCAAAGGCAATCCAGCCCACCCTCATCTTCCTGAAAGACTCAGCTCCATATGCAAGTTCAGCATCTGCCAAGAGTGAGATATGCCAAGGGACCACTTCTACAAGCTATGTGTATCATACATAACAAATAGGCATTTTTCATCCATTTGGTTTTCCTTGTGTGGATAATCAGGTCAATTTGGGGGAGATTATGGATTTCATGGCAGGGCACTCAAGGGCTGGATGTCACCCCCAAACAGGAGTATGTGCCCATTGGGAATCCCTCTCCACCCCAGCCTCTTTGCAGACCTACTTCTCTCAGTCATGACCACTTCAGGAGATCATGCCCCTCCCTATTTAATTCTTCATTTGATGTTAGTTTAACCAATGATTGTCAAACGAAGTTATTCCTGTTACAACTTTCAAAGAATTCTGCATAATGCTGACACACATATGGCAGTCATCTCATTGGAAGACAGCTTCTGAGGCGACATTTTGATGTCCTGAAACAACTTTTTCCTATACATATGTATAGGATATTCTTGATGCATATGGACATTAAAGTCACAAAATTCTGTAGAAATATGAAAGTAGGCACAGAACAACAGTGATGGACACTCTTTTAGTCATCTTTTTTGGTGCAGTGGGAGCCAAGATTTTGTACATGCCAGAAATATCTTCCCATGACAGTCAGACAGAGATCCTAAGGATGAACCCTCGATCCCCTGCAAAGTATGTTCCTCCCCACCCAGCCTGGTCCTCTCCAGCTCCATCTTTGGTCTCCTCCCACAGCATAGAGGACATTGTGAAAAGCTTTGCAGATTTCTCCAGTTCGGTGTCTTCTAGTTTCACTCTTCAACATACTCAGCATGACTTGGTTTAGTTGGCTCTCTTGGCAAACTTTCTCAAAACACTTTTTCCTCTACAACTTCTCATTGTTTGTGAGGATCTACAGCCGATAATTCTGATCGTCCATCTCCATGGATTCCACAAACGAGTTTATGCTTAAGCCAGGGTTGCCCTCAGCCACCATAACTCTGCACTTGGTGAGTAAGTGGAGTGTTTGTGGACAAAGACAGTTTCTGGGTTCTTTTGATCTTTTTTATGGCAATCGATTTCTAAGCAGTAAACTTCTCCAGGAAACGGTTATAATCCTCCCTTGCTATCCATTCCTGCAGCTCCCACCACCCTCCTTTTTGGAACTGCCTCAATTGGACACAATCTCTTCTCATTTTTATTCTTTCTTTTAGTTTTGTATTTATTTTGATCTCATTTTAGTAAAATGATATGATTGTACGTGAATGGTGGATCCAAAAGTGGCTCCCACATCAGCAAAACGTCATTGACCACAAACAAATAGCAAATAATTTCACCCTTTGATTATTTTGTGTTCACCATGTGCAGTGGCCCAATTGTTTTCATGAAGAAAATACTAATGATATGTTTTTGTGTGTGCATGTGTGTGCATGTGTGCATGTATATGTGCATGTGTGTTCGTGCGTGTGTGTGTGTAAGGTTGCTATGCAATCTCCAAGCCTGTCGTCTTTCCCATTTATTACGAGTCCATTTTTCCAACATATTTTCCACCATTCTCCCTTATGTTCTCTTTTTAATGAAGTAGTAAGTGTTGAATCAAACGCTGATTTGATTCAAATCAAATTGATTTGAAGGGATTATCAGTTTCTACATAGAGTTTCTCCACCTCCACAATCTCTGCCACAAATTGACATATGAACTACAGTTATTTTCATGATGGTCTTTTGCAAATATTTATCATGAATAGTGCAATATGTGATGCCCAAATATCCCACAAAATGACATTTCTCATTGCCTTTGGAGGTATGATAAAAACCAATGCCACTGGCTCTTTCTTCTGCCTTTCCACTGAGAGCTTCACCTGAGATTTCCTCTTCTCTTCTGGCTTCATTTGGACAGATGTCGCTCATGCTCTGGACCCAATCTACTCACCCCCCGCTTGCCCTGGCAGGTTGAGTCCCCAGACCTTGACTGCTACTTGTCCATTCACTGTCTGTGACAGAGGGCTCAAAATCCCAGCCCACGTTTTGTGCTGCCTGCTAATTTGACACCACTGATCCATGGGATAGCCCCAAGAGGTACTTATCGAATGCAATAGCTCAGAAGCCCCCTTCAGTGCGCTTCCTCTCACAATTATGAATTGATATCAGTTATCCAATCAGACTCAACTAGATTTTACAAAGGGTTATTTCCTTCTGCGATATGTATAGAATAGTTGCACATCCCACAAAAAATCTATGCCATGCTTACGCTGTCCAAGGGAAGCTGCACTCAGGCTTAGAAAACACATGGGATGGCAGAGTGGCTCATGGATCCTGAAGGTATTCCCCTAGACACAGTTCTCCCTTTTACTGGGCTCCTTAAAGAAGCTTGAATCTCCATAGAGTTGGTGCCTGGATCCCAAGGCAGATATGGCTGTCAGTCAGTCCATGGAGGCTTCTAGCTTATTTGATATGAAGGTGGGGATTTCAAAATCTTCCTGATTCTTCCATGCTCACAAGGTACTCTTTCAAACCAGACAGAGGGGAGGAAGAAAAAGAGGAGGAGGAAGAGGAAGGTGAAGAAGAGGAGAAGGTGATCAAGTCTAAAGCATGATCTTCTTTCTCCCTCAAGTGGTTCCTTCTCATGTTTATTTTTTGGGGGGGGGACACCTAGAACGTTCTCTCCTAGTTCACTGCTTGTTTTGATGCCTGATTCCGACCAGTTTTCTTATTGTAGACGTGCCCCATAGGGCATGACCAAGTCCTTCTGCCAACCCAAACAGACTTCTTACCGTGTGGAGGGAGGCTGGCATCTACAGCACATTTAAGGTGTTTTCCCACCTGATAAGTGGATCAAGATGGGTAATTTTTAAGAATGCCAATGTTAATACATTGTTAATACAATCACTTTCTCCAGTGATCTGTTCACTAGTTACTTAAGTCTGCACACTTAAAGCTAAACCAATGATGAGATCCAATGAGGAGCTGTACCAGCATCAAGGTTCTACATCACTTTTTGTCATTTATTTATGAAAGGACAACCTAGGAACCACATGGCCCTCGGCCCCCTCCACTCCCCTTCCTACCCAGGCTGTCATGCCTGCAGCAACAGGACTCAGGGCAGTGCCCAGGGGCTGAGGTCACTTGTGGGTTTGGGGTTGTGCCTGTGGCCAGAGCCACAGAATGCCTCGACAATGCCCAGCCTACTAGTGGGATCCTCTCTGTACTTAGCTGAGCTGGTCTCAGAAAGCAGAGACAGAGAGACAGCAAGGTTTCGTGTAGAAGGGAGCCCACCTAAGCTGAAGAAGGCTAAGGATTCTAGGAGGTGAAGCTAGAGAGGGAGAGTGTGCCAGGCTCAGGGCATGGCCTCTTCATTCTCACACAGGGCTGGCCTCCTTATTTTACCCTGGAACTCTGGACTTCTGACCAGTAGCCTACTGGCCTCATCAGCCTTCCCTAGGCCTTCCCTAGGCCACAGCTGTTGATGAAAAGGGCCTATTGAGGACTCCTGGCAGGAGGCAGAGGTACATTGCAGGCTCCAGACCTCAGCCCAGGCCCATAGCTCCAAGTTCAGTGCCAATGGGATCAGGACCAGATGGAGGAAATCGTCCTTGAAGGCACACAAGATTTAAATTGACAGGGGGCTTGGAGTGGAAGTATTGGGGTCCTTCTGGCTCTGGGCCATCAACAGGAATGTTGGAGATGGGGTGACAAAGCCCTGACTTCTGCCAAGTTTGGGAAGTGAGGCCTCGGCTGAGGTAGGGCCAGCCCTGAGGACCCACCCGGGGCACATGGCAGGGGTGAAACCCAGGGTCAGCTCCATCAGGTGCCTGGGAAGCAGCCTGTGAGCTCTGGAATGGGACCCTACAGAGGCCCTGCATTCCTGAGCCCTGGCCGGAATCCTGCACCCAGGCTCCTACAGTTCATAAGTCACAGGCAACATCGTAAACCCTTCCAATATCACCCCCTTAGTTATTGCAGGCCCCCTGCTCCAGTCCCTAGCTAGGCTAGGAGAGTTGTTAATGACCTCAGGCTTTCTTTCTGAGTCCGCCTCTACACTGAGTCAGCATGCAGGTGTCACAAGGAGCCCTTTTGGGCCTGGCAGCCCCCTGGCATTCCTGCTCCACCAGCTCTGGCACTAGACCATGTTCTCTGAACCTCAGTTTCCTCCTTTAAAAAATGGCTGGTATAATCTCAGCCCATGTGTGCTTTATTAAAGCTGAAAGTGAGCATCTAGATAGCCTCCAGGCCAACCCCCTCATTTTGAAAGAGGAGGAAACTGAGGCCCAACCCAATTCAATAAACATTTATTAAACACCTACTATATACTGCGCACTGTGCCCAGAGACAGGCGTCATCCAGGCGCTGGTGATAGTGACAGACATTGACCTCAGGGCTTCAGGCCCCAGTCCCTGGCACCTTCCCCCCAACTTCAGAGTCTCCTCCTAGATATCCATGGTGGGGGGAGCAAAGGAGACGATGAGTGCCAAAGGTTTTCCCCCTACTCTAACTTGGGAATTCTCTGACCTGTGCCTTTGATGATGGCTTTGAGGTTAGAATGACAACCCTACAGATAAAAAAACTGAGGCCCAGAGAAGCTCAGGAGGATGTCCAAGGGCACAAAGCCATCAAGGAGCAGAGGTCCCCCACCTCTGGCCCTGAGGGAGTCACACTGGGCAGCAGGGATAAGGACAGGAGGCCAGAGACACAGGCCAGGGCGCAGAACCATCAGAAAAGTGCCATCTTGATGCCTCTGCCAAGGTCTTTTCAAAGAGGGAAATAAAGAAGAAAAACAGTAAGCATTCATGAAGCTTCTGCTGTGTGCCAGGCACAACACATATATTATCTCCATAACCACACTAGGTACTGCCATTGTCCCCATTTTACAGATGAGGAAACAGAGGCAAACAGAAAGGAAGCAACTCATCGAGCATCACACAGCTAGGAAGGACCTGAGTCTGAACTTGAACTCAAGTCTTCCCGACTCTAGGTCCAGGGCTCTGTGCACTAGGGTACCCTCTTCTGCCCCCCCTCTGGAAGATTTCATGGGACCACCCAGCTGAGTGGGGAAAGGTCAGCTGTAAAAAACAGCATCTTGTTCTCAGGGTTGATCAGAAGATCAATGACATAACAGTGTAAAGTGCTTTAAGATGCCAGGTAGCTCTGACTAGACTAGACCAGAGTATAGGTGAAGGGAGATAAGAAATACTGAGGCTGGAGAGAGGGGATGGTCCAGGTTGTGAAGGGTTTTAAAAGTCAAAGAGAAAAGTTGACATCCACTTTTAAAGGGAATAGGGAGTCAGCGGCATTATAGAGGTGGGGAGTATTACAGTCAGAGCTACCCTTGAGGATGATCCCTTTGGTGGCTGATTGGAGGATGGACTGGTAGGGGGAGAGACTCGAGGTAGGCAGACCCCCCTATCCCCCTGCGTGGGCACTGTCACCATAACCCAGGGGTGGAGTGACCAGGGCCAGCAGCAGGGTGGGGTGAGGTCAGAGGAGAGGAGAGATGTGAAGGCAGACCCAAGAGGGTCTGAGGGATGAGAGAGGAAGCCATCAAAGGTGGCAGGCTTGGGGAGTGGAGTGTCGAGGAAGGTCTTTTTAACACCTCCTAGAATCCTTAGCCTTCTTCAGCTTAGGTGGACTCCCTTCTACATGAAACCTTGCTGTCTCCCTGTCTCTGCTTTCTGAGACCAGCTCAGCTAAGTACAGAGAGGATCCCACTAGTAGGCTGGGCATTGTCGAGGCATTCTGTGGCTCTGGCCACAGGCACAACCCCAAACCCACAAGTGACCTCAGCCCCTGGGCACTGCCCTGAGTCTTGTTGCTGCAGGCATGACAGCCTGGGTAGGAAGGGGAGTGGAGGGGGCCGAGGGCCACGTGGTTCCTGGGTTGTCCTTTCATAAATAAATGACAAAAACCAATGTAGAACCTTGACATTGGTCAGCCCTTTGACCTCAGAGACCACAGGAGCGTCAGGTGAGCCAGGGAGGTGATCACGCATTCACTCAACACACTGTCCAAGGACAATGTTCTACGTGTGTGCCATCTCTCGGGAGACATCGAGACACATGGCAGCCAAGCTGCAGGTCATCAGCAGCCTTGGCTCTGGTCAGATGTCAAGGCTGGGCCCTTTGCTAGGGTGGAGGGGGGTGGGGGAAGGACATGGCCCCTTTATTTCTGAGAAAGGACCTTGCTCTCCCAGCCCCTAGCCTCTAAGTGAACCTGGCCCAGCCAGAGGTGAAGCAGAGTCCTGGGTTAATAAAAGTGGGGGAGGAACCTCTCCCCAAGCCTCCTTTCTGCTTGCTCCCTGGGACATTCCAAATGTTCAAATGGAAATTATGAAGCTTTAAGTGCCCAGATTGTGTTTTTAAACCAAAGAGTGATGGAGAGCTGCACCTGGGATCGTAAACTCCCCCAGGCCAGTTGCCATGGGAACATAGCAGTATCCCCATATTAGGTGTCCAGGCTCCCCTCCTCCCCACCCCCAGCACAATGGAGCTTCTCCGAAGGAGACATCCTCCCAGACCAAGCTGGTGTGGATCTGATCCTTGGTGGAGGGGGCATGAAGGCTGGGCAGCAGAGGAGAGAAATTAAGTCAGGGGCACCTGGAGGGAAGCTGCCACAATTTACGACCCAAGGACCCCCACTTCAGGGATGGGATCTCCCTGCACTCAGAGACTACCTTGCTCCCCCACCTCCCTCCGTTGTCATGGCCACAGCACAACAAACATGCGGACCCAGAAGGAGTTAATGGGGGGATGCTCTGAAAGGGGAGGGGGGCTCCCTAATCGCTGGTCCAGCAGACCACAGCAGGGGCAGAAGCTTCCAGACTCCACTCACATGACCTTCAGACCCTCACCAGCCCCCAGGAGGTAAATGTCACCCAGCCAGAAAAAGCATTTGGAAGCAGAGGAGGGAGGAAGGCTGGAAACATGGCATCATGCCTTGAACAAAGCATGATAAACCTATGGGCCAGCCCACAGGGCCATTCTGAGTAGGGAATAATGAGAAAGGGGCTTCTGGGACCATTTGGTGTGGCTATCTGTATGATGGCCTCGGAATGAAGTTGTCTAGGTTCAAACCCCAAGTCGGCTGACCTTTGCAAGCATGTGCCTGGGGTAGACCTGTAGAACGAAGTGGACAGGACTGCACAAGCCCTTCCAGAACCACTACTGTCTGTCCCTGGAAGGCATCTGCTGACCCACATGGTCCTCATGGAGAAAGGACTAGAGACCAGCCTGAGTATTCTACTTCGGATGGAAACAAATGGACCATCCCTGATGTTAGGGAGGGAGCTCCAAGCTGGAACAGAGATCAGGGTGAGCAAGTCCAATCCTGAGGTGACCAAGAATCGCCCCTGGACAATGCTGGACAAATGGCCACCCAGGAGGACCCAGCCTCTTCCGAAGCAGTCCCTTTCCCTCTGGGATGCCTCTCACTCTTAGAAACTATTTCCCAACATCGACTCATCAGCTTTTGGAATGTGGATGCTACATCGATAGCCCATTCAGAGACTCAAGATCTAAGGCTGGAAGGGACCTTAAGGGCATGTCTCTGCTCCTCATTTTACAGAGGAGGAAACTGAGACCCAGAGAGGTCAAGTGAATTGTCCAGAGTCACAAGGCTAGTAAAGATCTGGGCTGGAATTTGAACCCAAGACCCTCTGCCTCCAAGTTCATGCCTTTTAAAAAAAATTGTGGAATAAAACAAAAATTTCCATAACAGCCTAATTTTTAAAAAGATGGTTGCACATGAAACTACAAATCTATTGGGTATACCTTCCTATTTCATTTAAATATATAGCAAAGTTATCATGTACATTTCTTTTTTACCCTTTTTTCTCCCTCTCCCTGCCCAGTCCCCCAGAGATGGCCACCAAGGACTCATGCGCCCTGTGCCAGACGCCGGACATTTGGGACCAGCTGGTCGGAGCATGCGCCCGCAGTAAACAAACCGCACATCCCGCCTAGTGTGGGCTCCAGGGAGGGGAATGGAGCATGGAGGGCTCTGTAAGGAGAGGCAAGGAAGGGAGAGGACCCAGGGCTGGCTTACACTGTCTGCCTTGGGTCAGCCCCCCCACAGGCTCTAATGGAGAGGGCACTGCCCTCGGAGTCAGGATGCGGTCAGTGAACAAGCATTGATTATGCACCTATTGTATACCAGGCCTGAGGATGAAAAGAGAGGCAAAGACAATCCCTGCCCTCAGGGAGCTCCCAGACAGGATAAGTGGGGGCAGGGAGTGAGACCAATCTCTCCGAAACTTCCCAACAGCTGTGTGACCTTGGAGTTACTTACCTTGTCTAGGCCAGGGCTTCTCAAACTTTTTCCACTGGAGACCCTTTCAGCGCTCCTGGTCGAGACCCACAGTTTAAGAATCGCTGTTCTAGGCCTGTTTGTTCATCCATAGTCCTTGTTCTCCAGGGTCCCTCCAGGCCCTAACTACATCATCTGTGAACTTTGCTTTCCCAGCCTTGAGGGTCCAGGGCTGGGAGGTGAACTTGGAGACCTCCTCATCTCCTCTGGGCACCCTGCTCAGGATGGTGAGGTATTCTGTGTTCTTCCCTCCCCACCCCCACCTGCTGGGTCTACACTACATACCTGCACCATTAATTCAGAGAAGAGCCCACTGACCAGGCGAAGCTTATGAGTGTATCTGAATTCCGTTGGAATGGAGGCTGGTCCAGTGGGTATCCCCACGTTGGTGCCAGAGCCTCAGGCTGCCTTGGTTTGGTCAGCAACACCCCTATTTCCTCCTCAGCTTGGTTCCTCACAACCCTGCTAAAACTCCTACTTCAATCCCACTGACAAAGGCAAAGGCACTTTGCTGGACCCCAGTAGAAGGACCAGTGAAGGAGCTTGGGGGATGATTTATCTAAGCCCCCATTGGAATGTCTCAGGACCCTGAAAACAGAAGTCATCTCAGAGACCAACGCAGCCTGTGACATTCACATTGGGGGACATCCCCTATCTCCCAATCCCCTTCCCCAGGCGTGATCCCCAACCCCTGGCTGCTCCCCTACCCTATATTTATGGGAGAAAGAGAATCCAGGAAAAGGCAGAAGCAAACAGGCTACTGAAGGATCCCAACATCCCTTCATCATCCCATGCAATTTAACAAACATTTATGAGACAGAATTATTATGTTCAAAGCACTGAGCGTGGCACTTGGTGGGGGGAGTGGCAAATGAGAATGCAGGAATGGACATTATTCTGTCACCAGAGATGTCAATACAAAGTGTATACAGTTATTTCACCAGGGCAGTTGCCGAATATGTCAGGCAGGGCTGGCAAAGGAGGGGGCCCCAAGCTGGGCTGGGGAATGCGCAGAACTGGGAAGACCTTCAGATTGGTCATCAGAGCCTCCAGTACCAACCCCGCTGGGCACTCTTGAGGGAGAATGTTAACTTCATTACTGCCTACATTCTGGGAAACCACAACCAGGACCTCACAGAAACCTTTGGGGCCTCTATGGATCCCTCAACCCCCAGGGCCCCTGCACAATACAGACCTTCCAACGGCCTAGGTCCAGGATTTGACTTTCCAAGCTGCTCTGTCTCCCATATTTGAAGGGAGCCAGTCTATTGTGGGCTTTTAAAAGAAGTGAGGAACTTGGGCCAAGCGAAGGAGAGACACACAGGAGCCAGCTTGAACAGAGACACAGAGCAAAGAGATTGCAAGGTTTGCTGTGCTTAGGAGACAGAATGGGTAAATACAGTAGCCAGAGGTGACTACATGACTAGGCTGCCCTCCACGGGGACCTGGAGGAGGGAATCCACCTAGGCCCCCTCCTGAGCAGAGGGCTGCCCTTAGGGGCAGCTGGCAAGGGGCAGGAAGGGCCCAGACCCATTAGGAAAACCTGATACTTTTACTAGGAGAAGGAAAAACAACTGAATTATTTTATGAGGATCGATACTTCTAAAACCTTGGCCTGAGGAGGCACACATCACTTAAGAGGAAGTCCTCTTTGAGGGATTACTCTGGGGCCATGGGGCAGCCAAGGAGGGGGTAGGGCCTGGAAGGCCTTTTATGGTGTCTCTCCAACAATAAATTTTACTAGGGCCAAGTCCCCAGTAAATGTATTAGGGCTCGCTGCTCCCTGGTTGTTGACATTTTAAGGGATCTCTGCCTCCCAATTCCTTCACCCCAAACAGAAGATCTAAAAGGCTCCCCAGGACAGAGATTCCCCAGAGGTGGCCCCTGGCACAGGGCAGAGGAGGCCTCCATCCAGTTCACCTGCAATCCCACCCAAAGGAAAAGACAAGGAGGAGAATGTGGGTTGGCTGCCAGGGAGCAGGTCCCTTCCTGCCCAGCACTCCAGTCTGTGTGCTCCCCGCTGTGAGCTCCAGAGCCCCATGCCTTCTTCCACCTTTCCATGCCCCTTCCTATCCCAGATCACAGGAGGTGCTTAATAGAGATCAGCTCTGTCACTCTGTTCTTCTGAGAGGAGGAAAGAAGCAGCAGGGACAGAGGCTGCCTGCCACAATCAGAGACTGTCCACCTCTGAGCCTCCGTCCCCCAGAACCTTCCCCCTTATTTCCAGGGCCGTCTCTCTGTTACCTGTTTGCTGCTTTTCCAGATATAGCTTGTTTGTCCAGATTTGCTTGTTGTCTCCCCAATGAGATTGTGAGATCCTTGAGGACACGGACTGTCTTTTGCCTTTCTTTGTATCCCTGGCACTTAACACAGGGCCTGGCACATGTTTGGTCGATAGTGTGATTGAGTGACAAGCCTTGCTCAGTTGGGTGTCCTTCTTTGTATGGTGCAAATCTGCCAGGGGAAGATTTCTATCCAGAACAATTCAAGTACCATCCACTAAGGGCAGAGGGGGCCCAGCCTGCATCAGAAGAGGGAGTCCCCACACTGAGAAGTCCTCAGGTCTCTGCTGAGCCTGAACTGGGAATCACGTATAGCACCAAGCCCAAGACATTGAAAAACAAAGCCATGAGGTCTTTTTAATTCCTGAGAGAGGTGACTGATGGCCCCTCTGTCCTCAGCCCTGATCAGCAGACTTCCTCAAAAGAACTCTGTCCAATTCTGGACATTTGATTTGAGAAGGACACAAGTAAGCTACAGAGTATCCAGTGGAAGGACCAAGATGATGGTGAAGGGTAGGGATCCCAGGTCACATGGAGAGCAGTGGAAGGGCCTGGACTCAACCTAGAGAAGAGACAGCTCTGCTGGACTAGAGGATCCCAAGGCCCCTCTGGTTCTGAGACTCTGGACCCTGGGGTTCCCTGTCACTCTGCTGTCATGGAAGCCCAGAGCAGGGACCCCACACTCCTGACATGGCCAAGAGCAGCCCCCAGAGTATTCCCCAGACCTGGGATGCAGGAGCTAAACATTTGACCTCAATGCAGGGGCACTGTTTCTACTGGACAGAAGTAGCCAAGCTTTTCCCATTGGGCTAATCACTCCTCCCTGCTCCCTCTCCCCCTCTCCCCAATCACCACCTCCCCCTCCCAATAATGCAGTAAAAAGTAATGGTGGGAAGGGAGCCGGGGTGGTAATTTCCCTGGAAAGGACCTAACAAGTCCCCAGTGCCCCACAAAGGCAAGGAGCCCCCACCCCCACTCCATTCCATGGGGCTGATAATGGAAGGAACCTTGGCTTCAATCTGGAAATCATATGTTGGCCATACATTGTTCAATCCATCAAAATGCAGAAGGCTGAGAAAGGCAACCAGTCTGCCTAGCTCAGAGATTCCTCATTAACATGAAGGTCCTCCTTCTGAAGGGATGGTTTATTTGTAGGTAACTAAGCGCCCCAGGCGCATCTGGGAACACTTTGAGAGCAGGCAGAGGGGGGAGAGGAGAAATAGCAGTGGGGGCTCCCCTAATGATCGACATCCCCTTTTAATCAAATGAAACTGTCATAATGGGGCCGTTCTCCAGGGGAACAAGGCCCTTTCACCTCCTGGAGATCGGTCGGTAGCTTCGACCCCTGCTGGGCCCCCGCCCTTCCCAGATGCAGAGATCAGGGGACAGATGGGAAGGAGGAAGCACCTCAGCCAGAGAACTGACTGCTAATGAGCCCAGAGGACCAAAGGATGAGGACAGAAGAGTCTTCAGAAATGTGGGCTTCTCCCTCTGAGCTTCTCTCAGGAAAGGGGACCCAGCTGGTAGAGGAATCCTCGGACTCGGGCATGTCTGAATTAGGAGGGATGCAGAAATCATCTTGTCCCCTTCCTTCTGAGGCAGAAAAAACCTAACCCTCGATGAAACTTGGTGGCCCCTGAATCCAACTAATGCTGACATGTCAGCATCTTTAATGATGAGAGTCAGTCCATAAGCATTTATGAAGTGCCACTGTGTTAAGTGTCAGGGATACAAAGAAAGGCAAAAGATAGTCCATGCCCTCAAGGACCCCACAATTGATCGGGGAGACAACAAACAAATCTGGACAAACAAGCTATATCTGGAAAAGCAGCAAACAAGTAACAGAAAGACTGCCTTGGAAATAAGAGGGAAGGTTTGGGGTGACAGAAGCTCAGGGGTGGACAGTCTCTGATCGTGGCAGGCAGCATCTGTACCTGCCTCCTCTTTCCACCTCTCAGAAAGGCAAAGTAACAGAGCCTATCTCTATTAAGCACCTCCTGTGATCCTGGACTAGGAGGGCACACAGAAAGGTAGAAGAAAGCATGGCCTTCAAGGAGCTCCCAGCTAGGAGGCAGGGATACAGCCTGTGCTTGCCCTTGGGGAGAGTTCCAACGCTTCCTCCTCCAGGAAGCATCAGCTAACCATACTAGTTCTAATTGCACAGGATGAAGGAAGCATGACCAGTCATCCAAGAAATCTAACGTCAGGTTAGGCTGAATCAAGATCCTAGGGTTGGAGGATCATAGAGGTAGAGAAGAGACCTGAGAAGCCATCCAGGCCAGCCCTTCATTTGACAGATGAGGGAACTGAGGTAAACAAGCTTTAGTGACTTGCCCAGGCAAACCTGTCTGAGGCCAGATTTGCCCTCAGGAAGAAGAGTCAATTACCATCTGCCTATGAAGGGGGATGCTTTCTGAGTAGGTTGAATGGATGGCCTCTGAGGTCCCTTCATGCTCTAAAATCCTGGGGTTCTGTCTAGGAAGCAGTGGTGAGAGGACAGAGCGTTGGGTATGGAGCAGAGGATGGCTGACTGCCTTCCTCTTTGAGGGACCGGGATCTGGGATCTTTCCCATAGACAAGTCTCAATTCCCCACGTTTGAAGGAGTTTGTAACCAGGGATCTGAGAACTTAAAAAAAAAAAATTGATCATTGCATTCCTGTTTGGTTTTCTTTGGAATTCTATGTATGTATTTTATTTCATGCATCCCTGAAAAGGGGTCCCGAGCTTTTACCAGCCTGCCAAGGAGTCCAGGGACTTACACTAACAGCGGTTAACATTATCTTCATCATAAAGTGTTTAATGAAAACAGAGAAGATTGGTCTCATGGTGGAAGTTTAAGATAGGTCATACTCATCAGATTGCATGTTTTTTTGTCTTATGTAGTTGCCTCTCTGGGCCTGCTTCCCCAGTTCTCACTAGCAATGGCATGTTGAGGTCCCAGAGGGTAGCTACTTCTATCTCGAGCTTCTAGGAGTAATCCTGAAGGGTTTCAGTGGAGGACTGTTCCCAGTACCAGCCCTCATGAGCCGCCATCCCATGTGTTCCCCACTGATTATCAGTCAGTAGGCCTTAATGAACTTTTAAAAGGGATATTCATTAAGGTGGCCCAGAGAGGATAGTTGTTACAAAATATTCACCCTCAAAAGAAGAGTCTAGACAGTCCTCTCCCATAAAAATGCTTGGGGTCCAGGGAAAAGTGGGCTCAAGCTCAGGGAGACCATGTGGCCAAAGAATAATTCATGGTCACCCCTTTCTCCCTTTGTAGAGTGCTCAAGCAGCTTCTCTTCTGGATATGTACTTCTCCACTGAGTCCTCAGAGAGTCTGTCCTCAGCTCTGGATTCAGATACTGCCAGTAGCCTCCACTGACCTTACTACCAAGAGAAATGGTAAGTCAAAATGGCGGACACTCTGAATGTCACAAGGTCATCTTCTGGTCAAGGTGGGGAGAACAGAGACTCTCTACCCCTCTAATCCCCACAAGTGATTCCCTCTCCAGGGCTTGGCTAGATTATGAAGTAGGGGTCCACAGGGAAAGTCTGATTCTCTTTACTCTCCCAAGAGACCTGGGAGTCAGGACTTTCAATCAATTTGTAAGTATTTTTGTAAGACCCTTTGTAAGACCCTCACTTTTCCCAAATGATTCAATAGAGCTGACTAGGAATTGTCCACACCTAGTTTATACCTTTGATTGACTGACTGACTCCTTCTCACCTGATAAAGGGAGAAGCTGCCTCTGGTTAGGGGTTGAGGGGTGTGGAGTCCTCCTTCCACAATGACATTAATATACAACTCCTGTCCTCCCTTCCTCCTTCTTTTCCTCTTCTTCTCCTTCCTTCTCCCTGTCCCCCTCTCCTTCTCTCTTCTCTTCTCCCCTCTCTCCTTCTTCCCCTTCTTTTCCTTCCTCCTCCTTTTTGTCCTTTGCCCTCTTCCCATCCCCATCCTCCCTCTCAGTACTTCTGTCAAACTCTTACAGTATTTAAAACCTTTTTCTTCTTCATTCCACCAGGCAGAGCACCCAGTTCACTCGGGATCACAGGCAGGGCAAAGGGGGAAGCTACAAAGGTCAATGAGATGTGGCCCCTGCCCTCAAAACCTCAGAAGCTCCTGGTGGAGGAGGGAAGACGTCCCCACAAAAATGCTCGACCCTGTTGGCTCTGGTGAGGCTTCGTGCCTTTTCGAGCTGCTCCTCCATGTCTGGAATCAATCACTCAACAAGTATTTATTAAGCACATGAAGAAAATGTGTGGCCAAGGCAACTCACAACTTAACAACAAGCCAAGTCAAGAAGCATCCGAGCCCTTCCCATGTGTCAGGCTCTGCGCTGAAGGCTGCAGATCCATCCCCATCCTCAAGAACTCGCATTCTGAGGAGTGAGACAATGTAGAAGTAGAGACACAGACAAGGGATGTGCAGAATCACCACCAAATCAGCTGGGAGATCCTGGGGCTCATGAAGAGTCCCCCAGATCATTCCCTCATCCTTGCGCTTGCTGGGAGTCTGACTGCCTCAGCCTCTCCCTACTCCAGTCCAGCCTCCATCCAACCACCAAAGTGATTTTCCTAAAGTACAGCTTGCTTGCTCAGTGTGTCTCTCTCTGTCTCTGTCTTTGTCTCTGTCTCTGTCCCTGTCTCTCTCTCTGTCTCTTTCTCTGTCTCTGTCCCTGTCTCTCTCTCTGTCTCTTTCTCTGCCTCTGTCCCTGTCTCTCTGTCTGTCTGTCTGTCTGTCTGTCTCTCTCTCTCTCTTTTTCTCTCTCTCTCTCTCTCTCTCTCTCTCTCTCTCTCTCTCTCTCTCTCTCTCTCTCTCTCCCTCTCTCTCTCTTTCTCTCCCTCCCTCAATTACCTGGTACCACTTTTTGTAGACTCACCATTCACTTTTCTGTGCACAAGTGACCTACCACCCCTTCTCCCTCCCCATAGGTCCTTCCGGGCTGGACCACTCCCCTCTCCCCCCACCTCAGAAACACCAGGTCTCTAGTACATGGTTAGGGATTTTCTGCAGTTCAACCATGAGAACAGATTTCTTTTTATTCTTTTTAAGTCCTTCCTTAGGCTCTTGGAGCCGTCTGGCCTCCAGCATTTAGAATCCAAGTTCTGTTGCTCTCCATCTAAATCTAAATATGTTGGAAGAAAATGGGGGGGGGGGGGCAGGATTTTAGCTCCAAACTTGGAAATAGCAATATTGGAAGAAAAACACTAAAAACCAAGATTTCCTAAAACCCCATTAAGTTTGGGGAGTTTTAGAGGGATTTCTGAGCTGGCGTGCCCTCAGCCTAGGGCAGATGTGCAGCCCTTATAATGTGAGCTACCCCTCACCAGGGTGTGGTCCAGGCCAGGACAAGGAGCTGCTCCCTCCTTTTTGCTATGGGAGCACACCCTTAAGTGTCTCAAGACGTCCAAGGCACATTCAAGAAATGGCAAAGGATCCCCAAGACTTGCTGAGAGATGTGTGGCCATGGGGAGGCCAGTGGGTCAGTTGTGTGGCCACAGGGAGGTTAGATGGTCAGTTATGTGACTGTGGGGAGGTCTTCTGGGCAGCTGTGTGGCCATGAGGCTCCTCCTCTGAAGCCCATCCTGAGCCTGAGCCAGAGCCTGGGGGGATTCTGGGATTCCAGGACTTGGTCCCATGATCGGATCCCATCTGCTTGGCTGCTGTATCCCTAAGGGCTCCTTGCTGAATCTCCAAGATGGTTCACCAGGGAGGCCGGAGGACATTGTGTGAGGCGTTGGGGCGGCCTCCAGCTGCTGGTCTTATCTCTTGATTGGTCCCCAAGGCATGGCCAGGGAAGGAGGGAGACTTCACCAAATTTAGAGGCAAAGCCCTTCTGCCTGCCTCCTTCTGAAGCATCACTGTCCTCTCAGTCAGCAGGAGCTCATCTCCATGGGCGATACAGAAATAAACAAACTTCAGCTGGTCAGCAGAGAGATCCCCAGGCGGCTCTCACACGTCTGTCCATCCATCCAGGGTTATTTCTGTTGTGGAGACTGATAACAAAGGGCTGGGGGAAGAGGCTGGGTGACCCAATAAAGAGAGTTGGAAGCTAGGGGGCCCACTCTGCCACTGGGTTTCCAGGCAAGACCCTCCTTCCTCTTGCCTAGTCCCCCCCCCCCATATAAACCATTCTTAGTGATTCCTGCCCTTCCTGCATCCAGGATAGTTGTGAGGATCTGGGGGGGGGGGGAAGGTTAAAGGGCCAGGAAAACATGATAACCTCAGGTGTGCGGATGGTTTCCCCATTTTCCCAAGCCAAGGGCCAAAGTCACTAGAATGAGAATGAGCTCCCATCCAGGGAGGGCCCAAATGTGGACAGCAGCTCTGGGAAGGAGGGAGGGTCAGAACCCCCAGTGCACAGAGGGGGAAACTGAGGCCCAAGGCGGGTCTCCAGCGCCCAGGGTTTGGTGTGGAGACCTCACTAGACAGAAAGGTTCCTAGGGAGACTCTGGAAACATGAAGCGACCAGAGCCCTCCAGCTGCCTTCACACATGTGAGCACATACATGCACACACATATACGCACATGTCTCTCTCTGTATCTCTGATTCTGTATGTGTGTGTGAGCTCAGAGAACCCTGAAAACCTAGAACATGGGATGAGAATCGAGAATATCAGACAACGTCCATGCTGGGAGAAAATTTAGAGAACATGTGCCTACATCTTGCATCTTACTAGGAAGAAGCCAAGGGCCAGAGAGTGCCAAGGACTCCCCTAAGGTCACCAGCACCTTGGGGAGACAAACGGATTGTCCTATGGGGACGCAATTTCCCTCTGGACAACAAGCTCTGCCAATCTGCTGAGAAAACTGGGGCAGAGCTGCACAGGAATCATGACCATGATGAATTTCCAAGCTGAGAAAAACTGCCAAATCTTGGTTTGAACCCAAAGGGTCCTATTGGGGGTGGGGAGAGGAGGGTAGGAAGAGGGGAAGGGGCTGGGTTTGTGCTCTCCAACCTTAGTCAGTAATTCTGCCAGATGGAAAGCTGCTCCTGAGAATAGGGGTCTGGGTTCCCCTTGGGTTGATGCCTGTCTGTGGTGAGAAGGTCATATTTGGATTCCTCCAGCAGGGCCCAGGTGGGAAGAAGGAGAGTCCAGGCCAAGGTCTCAGCCTCCAGCCCCCACCCTGATGGATCTAAGAGTCCCTTTGGGAAGGAGCAGGAAGGTCATCCATCCTGAACTGGCTCCATCAGGCCTGGGGAAGCTACAAGTAGGGGCTTCAAGAGCCTTTGTGGTGGACTCAGCTTTGACTTCAGCTTTTGCAATCCAAGGGCCTGGTGTGAATCCCAGGTCTATCACAACCTGGGCAGTCACAACCAAGTTACTTGACCCTTCCTTGTCCTTCCTTGACCCTACCTGGAAGAGCCAAGAGGGGAACCCATAGAAACTCTCCCTTTTTTCTCTCCATGAATGTTAGGGCAAAATCATGGCAGAGAAGGATGAAATGGGCTTCTGAGATCATCTAGTCCTACCCCATCACTGACAGAAGAGGAAGCTGAGACCCCTTAGTAAAGGTCCCACCATAACAGAATTAAGATGGAACCCAGGCCCTTTGACCTAAACCAGGGCTCCCTCCCTGACCAAGAAAAGAAAAAGGAGGCAGAGGGGCTGCCCTGGTTGATGGGGTGGGGGCCGTGACGAATAATTCCAAACTAAAGGACAAGCTCACCTCTCCTTCCTTACCTCCCCCACCCCACAGACAGACCTGCTCATCTCAGCATCTGGAAGACTTCTGACCCATTGCTGGAACCAAGTCCCAAACCTCATTCCCACATCAAGGGGACTGGAAAAGCAGAAGTAACCCCTAATGTGGGCAAGGGGAGCCAGAGTGGGCTGCTTTCCTCCCCAGTCTTTAGTAGAGAGGTCCACCATCCTAGCCTGGGCCCCAGGCAGTCCCTGGTTGGCAGATGCCCATCTTGCCCAGGACTTGCCTCGGTGATGGAAAGAGGAGGAGCCTGTGGTCTAACAATGCACAAGTGACCTGTTAATTCCTGTTACAGCATAGGCCACCAAGGAGGCAGTCATCCAGAAGAGCCTCAGGAGCCTTGGCACCAAACCCTCAGAGATTGTCCTTTCCACACTGGAAAGTGCTCCTTGTTAGGTTGTCTCTCCTGGCCTTCTCCCTGACTTCCATCTGACCTAATCCCTCTAATTCTGCCCTCTGGGGTCAAACAGAATGAGCCTGATCCCTCCCTCTGCCAAAGGGGGATCTTCAAGAACTTGAAGGCAGCCATCAGTGCCCACACCCAGGCTAAATATACCCAGTTCCTCCTCTCACACAGACCCGAGGCCCTTGTCCATCCTGGCTGCCTCCTCCGGGCTCTCTGCCCCTTAGCCACGTCCTTCCTAAAGCTTAAAGCCTGGTGCCCAGCCCTGAGTCAGCCTTCCTGATGATACTTGCATATGTGGGTGCATCGCCCTGAGCCAGCTGCCCAAACACCACCCCAGGCTCTAGTGGCCCCTGCCTGGGGCTGCTCCCTGGCCAGAAGCAGGGACAAAGCTAAGCCGTAGACCAGGAGAGAGGAGCCTCTGCTGGACAGGGCCCGACAGAGCATAGTGTTGGAGTGCCCTCCAGTGGTTACAGAGCCACAGCGCAAGAGCATGGGCATGGAGACGGAAAAACAGCTCCGTATAATACAAAAGTGTCCTCAGGTCTCGGAATTCGATGCCTGTGTTTGACGAATGTAGAAACTGAGGCCCAGAGAAGAGAACGGCCCTGTACCGGATCACGCAGTGAGGAAGAGGTAGAGCCAAGTTTTGAAGCCATTCCCCCTGAGCCCAGGTAACAGCCGTCCTGCCCGATTCCACCACATCCAGCCCAAGAACCACTACTTGGGCACCTGCTGTGAGCAAGGTCTTGGGGCTGAGATCTGGTCTCACGCCTTCAAGACGGCTCCTTTGAGGCCCAGGAGACGCTTGAGAAATCCTGACTCGGTTCTGTCTGGTAGCTTACCTTTCTGGTTCCCCTCAGTGGGCAGCCAGATTCATGCATAACATACTAGCTAGTAGTCTCTTAGGGCTTGCACAGCACTTTCTATTGGAGCATCATATTTGAACCTGCCAGTCCCCCGGGGTATTACAATCCCTATTTTACAGATCAGGGAACTGAGGATAAGAAGGGGTAAGAGATTATTCCCAGCTGAGAGTTGGGTAATGTAGCAGGATCACTGCCTGTCCCTGGTAGAACTGAGCCCTTCTTATGGATCAAAGCCTCCTCGCCCCACCCCCATCTACTCTCTGCTACTTCTCTGTGATCTTAACATCCTCCAGTTGTTTTCTGGGTAGGAGACTCTTGCTTTCCCACTTGAATGGTGAGCTTCTGGAGGGCAGCACCCACTCACAAGCTACCTGCGTCTCCTTCCTTGCTGAACTGACCCTGGAGGAGTCAGAATGGGAAGAAAAGTCTCAAAGATTTGAATTGCTTCCAAAGTGGTGACCTGTGGACATGTGTGTGTGTGTGTGCATGCATGTGGGGGTGTAGGGGTGTGTGTAAGAGAGAGAAACAGGTAGACAAAAAGAGAGAAAGACAGAGAAACAGATGGAGACAGAGAGATATAAAGAAAAAATGGAAACAGAGACACAAAGATTGCATGAGTGAGTGAGTGTGTGTGTGTGTGTGTGTGTGTGTGTGTGAGTGAGTGTGAGACAGAGACAGAGACAGACAGGCAGAGAAACAGATGGAGAGAGAGACAGAAAGACAGGATGGGTGAGTGAGGGGTGAGGCTGGCATGGGTTGCTCAGACAGCCAGCGGCTGTATCCCATCCCTACCTGCCACAACCAGATTTTCCAGAGGTCCAACTCCAGCACTTCATGAGTTAAAAATGCCTGCCTTGTGACTCAAATGGCATCCATTTTCAGCTGCTATTTTTAGGGTGGAAAAAAGTGGGGGTGGCTCGGTGACTGGTCAGAGCATAAGAGAAGCATTCCCCAAACGTCCACAATTAGGGCAAAGTGTTGTTCATGGAAAGCAGCCCAAGAAAGGCTGGGAGAAACTGGGCACGGGCCCATCCATCTCCGCCTCTCCCCACCTCAGAGTATCTGGTCGCTCTGTGTGTGCCTCCACCTGCCCTCTCACCGGTCTCTGCCTCTGCCCGACCCTGGGTGCCTGGTCACCCTTCACTGCATGGGCATCAGCCTTCACATGGCTGGAGGCCTGTCAGCAGGACCAGGTTTATAACGGACAGGGCTCTGGACTTACGCTGGCCAAGGGAGTCCAGAAGGTGTCACCATGGACCTCTTTCTTTCCTCCGTTCCACCAAAGCCAAAAGTTCAGCAAGGATCTGAAGGCCTGACAGGCTCAGGGCTGGCATTGCTAGGCACGTGGACTCACCATCCCTGCTCTCAGGTCCCCAGCTCCCAGTCATTCCATTGGCCACTACACCCTAGAAAGAAAGTAGCCCCTTCCTTGTCTCTCCCTCACCCCACCTCCTCACCATGTTTCCCAAAGCCTTTCTGCCTGAGGTCTCTCTGTTCTACTCCCTGATTCCCCTACAGGCCATTGCCCAGAACTAGAGACTTAGCTTGGCCCCAAGCACCAAGCAGAGCCTGGTCGGGTGTCTGATGTCCCTAAGGAGATGCTGCCCAGGACAGTGTGTGTTCAAAGAACAAGCTGAGGGTAAAGGAAGTTGATCTTCTGACCCTGCCATCCTCAGAATGCAGACTCACATATTGGACCCTGGACTCTCCAAGCATGGCTTCCTGTGGGCTCTGTGCAAAGCAGACATGAACAGGCTCTTGAGACAAGGAAAGTGCATTTGGCAAAGAGATAGGGCCACTTCTTCCGGCCCCTCAGTCTGTATGCTCCATCCAGGCCCTCCAAGCTCCCAAGCCAAGGACCATCCCTCTGTACCTATTGCAGAGTGTGAAGGGGATGAGACTTTGAACCAGGGAACTGCCTCCAACTTTGCATCATCTCCAACTGAGTGTCCAGCAGACGTTTTACACTCCATGTGTCTAAAACTGAGCCTGTAATCCATCCCCTAGACCTGCCCCTTCACTGTCAGCAAGGGCACCCCCACCACCTTGTGCCTCAGGTTCCCAATAGAGGCATCGTCCTGGGCTCCTCACTGTCATTCCCCAGACCCAAGATGGTTCCAAGGCCTGGAGGTTTGACCTTTGTAACAGCTCATTAACATTCCCCTTTCTCTCCTCTAACACACACATAAAACACATATACACATGCACACACATGCACACATACATGCATACCACAGGTGTGTACACACACATGCACAATATATCACATATGCACACGTGTATACCCTGGGATCCAGAGCCTCTGGCCTCCTGGCTGTTCCCCTCAGAGGTCTCTCCATGTCCCAGCTCCGGGCATTTTTCTCAGCTGTCCCTCATACCTGGGATCCCTCCCTCCTCATCTCTCTCCCTGGCCTCCTACAGGAAGTCTTACCAGATTGCCTTCACTGCCATGGCTTTCTATATGCGGCAGGTTGCAGACCGCAAGCTCCTTGAAAATGGGGCTGTTTTGAACCTTTGGTTTTATTGCCAGCATTTGGCACAGTGCCTGGCACCTGGCAAATACTCAGTGTGTATCATCCTCAATCATTGTTTCTGTGTGGTCCCCCCCTCTGCCCAAAGCCTGGGAGCTCCTGGAGGATCTCCAAGGCACCCCTGCGCCTCTGTACCCCCACTTTCCAACTCATTTTGTGTGGCATCTTCCCCCATCAGACTGTAAACTCCTTGACACTAGGGACTATCTTTCTTTTTCATATTTACCCCTCAGGCTCAGCACAGCACATAGTAGAAGCTTAATAAATGTTTACTAACTGACTGACAACCTCCAGGTCCACGTCAAGCAGAGTGAATTTATTAAATACTTACCGGATGTCCAGCACTGTGCTCAGGACTAGACATACAAAGTGACCAAAAACAAAAAAAAAACTCCAGCCACTGCTCTCAGCAAGCTTGTCATCCAGCAGGAGAAACAACAGGCAAATAGCTACGTCCAAACAAGCCACAGGCAGGACAAACCAGGATCAACAACTTCAGGGGGGCAGGCCTAGAGTAAAGAGACTTCAGGAAGGCTTCTTGTAGGAGATGGCATTTTAGCTGGGAAGATTTAAGCAGACTTTGTGGTTGATTTTGCTCTGAAAGAATGAACATGGGGGCTAGGGAATGAAAACCCAATTAGTTCAGGAGACGTAACAGCCTCCCCATGAGCTCAGATTCCTAGCCCCTGATGAACTACATCCCTAGGGTTTTCTAGAGGGAGGCCACCATGGCCCCACATGCTGAGAAAAACTATCCTCCAAGGCCCAGCTCCAAAGTTGCCTCCTCCCTGGGGCCCAGGAAGCATTGATCTTTCTTCCCTTGTTGTACAAGTTAGACAAAAGTCATCAAACACACAGTCTACAGGCCATAGCCAGCCCCAAAATACTCCCCAGTGCAGGGTAAACCAGATTTAAAGGTGATTGGTAAATAGCTAAGAAAATTAATAAAAATACAATGAAACAACTCATGATAATAAGTGGTTTTCTAAGCTAATTTAGAGCTGTAGGGATCCTTAAGTACATTTCTCTTTGAGGCTGACACTCATCTTAGACACACATCCAGCTTGTTGTGAAGATCAAGTGAGACTCTGTATATAAAGTACTTTAAGAACCTGCTCCTGGTGTGATGGCTATAGCGATAACACAGGATCCTTTCTCGTGGCCTCGCTGGTGGCTTTCTCCCAAGGGTCATCAAAGGCTATTCCAGTGGAACCCCAGGTCTGGAAGTCTCCCCAGGTCAGGCTGTGCTCCAGACTGAGTGACTGTCATTGGAGGCAGGTCTGGGGTCTCTAGCATGGAGGAAGCTAGTCAGCCAGTCATCCATCACCTTGCTCTTTGCTTGTCCCCCACAGAGATGGAAACGTATCCTGAGGAACTGGAGAATTCCTGCTCATTCATTCATTCATTCATTTCAGAAGCTTGTAGTAAGCACCTACCATGTGTCAGACCCTGAGTTGAGTGCTGGGCACACAAAGACAGGAGTGAAACAGTGGCTGTCTTCAAGAATGAAGTCTAATGGGAGAGAGAATACAGAGATGAGTCAGTACAAACTATGTTATGGGGGAGAAGGAAAGTGCAGGGGGAGGCGCTCAAGAGGATCCCCAAAGGCAGCAAAGGCTGAAGGAAGAGGGAGTGCATGCCAGGAATGGGGGCAGCTGATCCCATACCAGGAACAGTGAGAAGGTCAGTTTGACTGAACACCTGAAGGGCAATCCTATGGTCTGACCCTGGAGAGATCTCCCCAGTCAGGCAGGATGGAAGCTGCTTGGGATAGAGACGATGGCTTCACAAGGATGCTTGTTTCCAGCTTCTCCCAGTGCCTGGTGATTCTGAGTTCTTGGTCTGGGGCCTGGGAGGGATCTCAGAGGTCATCTTGATTTAACCCCACCCCCATTTTTCAGACGAGGAAACCAAAGCCAAGTCAGTAAACACACAAGATCACTCAGGCACTGGGTTCAGAACTCAGTCCTCTGACCCCAAGTGTTGTACATTCCCCATTTGAGTCAAAGCTTCAAGGGTCTGGGATGCCATCAGTAGGGATGATCCCTCCACCCACCCAGACCACACTATCTCAGGCTGGGTGAGAGTGGCCATCCTAGAGGTGAAAGCATTCTTCCCTCCAGAGCATCACCTCCCCCCCCAACCCCACTCAACCTTCCCCCTCCCTGACCCCAGGTGTGTGGCCCTGGGCCAAAGAAAGCCGACCTGTGCCCCCCTGGGCAGCAGGAAGCACTTAAGCATTTTTTTTTAGCAATTATGGAGAACCGATCATTGAGATAAAGAAATGTGACTTTAATCAAGCTGCCAGCCACACGCCAGGCTTGAGCTGAACTGATGGGGCAGCCAGACTCCAGGACTCCCTGCCTCCCCCGACCCCTGCACCCAGCAGTCACCCATTTCCAAACATCAGATCGGAGGGGTTATGGTTTTATCCACTTCCCCAAAGTCATTCATCAAATCCAGGGAAACAAGAGAAGGGGCAGTGAAACCAACCCTTTATTAGCACATTAGGAGTGCCTGGTGCTTGTCCTTGGTCCCATTCCCAGTACCCAGGAGCCCCTCCCTCAGAGGAGAGGGAGACCTGGCCCCAAACCCCTCAGAGAGTCACCAGGAGGTTAGCAGCTGTAGAGGCAAAGTGCAGCTGATGTTCTGTCCGGCTCAATTTCTCAGGAAAGCCCTGATGGGTGCATGCATTCCTGGGAAGGGTCCAGGCTTGGCTGAAAGCCAACACTGGGGAGATGGCCAGCTCTGAAGTAATGCTGGCCAAGAGTGGTGCAGGACAGGCAGGCCCTGGGGGTACATGGGGGCACACTCAGGATGATCAGGAGACCCCCCTTTTCTGATAAACCAGGGCCTCAAAGGCTTAGTGATAAGAGCACAAGTCCATTTTCTCCATATGAGAAAACCAATTTTCACAAAATCTCAGAATCTCAGAGCTGAAATGGATCTCAGAGGTATCCCAGAAACCCCTTCTGCCAGGACCCCTCAGAAGTGGCCTTGCAGACTCCACTCAAAGGTATCTAGGAAAGGGCCCCTCACTGGCTCCCAGGGAGACCAATGGGACCCACTCTTCCTCTCTGGTTTACAAGGTAGCCATTGGGACCCACTTTGGGGCAGGCCTGCTTCTGTCCTGCCTCTCCACAGATCCTATCCACTGCTTACATTCTGCCCTCAAGGACCAGGCAGGACAAAGCTAATCCCTTCACAGTAGCCCCATCTTTCATCCCTGTCAGGTAGGGTAGAGGGAGGTTCTGCTGATGGAGATAGTCTGAGGGACTGAAAAAGCCCCGTGAGAGCAGGCCCTGCCTCTGAAGGCATATGCCAACCTCTGTTTAAGCTAACCCAACATGCCCAAAAGTGCAGTTCAGAATACAAGAAAGATGCAAACAGTCCCTGACTACAGGGAGCTCCCATGGAAGGACAGGGCATCTTGGGGCTCCTCAGCATCTCCAGCTCAGGAGGGCACCAGCTAAGTGAGGTCTGAAGTAATCTGATTTCACACAAACAAGGATTTTCTATGGTGAAAGAGGTCTCTCCCCATCACCATCAACATGCCCTCCATGAGGCCAATGGCTCAGAGGAAGGCAGGGGGACACTCTAGATAAGTACCCCAAAGATACCTCTGTCCTCCTACAAACAAGTGCCCTGCTAGTAGAACCTGCCTGATCCAGCCATCACAAGGAGCATAAGCCACTGTCTTCCAACCCTCTCCTGGGACTCAGGGTCCTTAGCACCCAGTGCACGACTCCATTTCCTTCTGATGAAATCTGTGTGAAGGGATGAGTCTAGGCAGGACACTGCATAAGATGCCTCTGGGTACATAACTGATCAGACTCTCTAAGGGAGAAAAGGGCACATAGAATTCTGTGATTCCATGAGCCAGTGGTCAAGTGGAGGCCACTGAGACAGGGCTGCCACAGAAGCAGGATGTTATGATTCTTCCCTTGGGAGCCGTAGAGATGTCAGGAGGAGTCAGCTCCTCTCCCCTCCCCGCCAAATCCCTTCTCTATATGTGTTTGCCCTGGCTGTCCCTGGGCTGTCCCTCCTCACCTCTCTGCTCCTCTGGCTTCTTCCCTTTCAATTCCCTTTCCTCAGTCTCCCTATGTTCCAGGGTCTGCTTCTTCAAAGCTATCTTCCATCTCTTGTGGGTGTATCTTGGATGTTTTTCCTTCCCTGAAAATGGGGATCCATCTGGCAGGTCCATGAGTGCAGCCCCTCACTCTGACAACATTCTACCAACACCTGCATTTAAGCTAGCCTGAAAGGACAGTACTAAAGAGATGCAGGATATTGGCTCCCCCTAGACTGGATCCTTGACTTCAGCATAACAGCTCATGCTCTCCAGACATCTGTGGGCCCCCTAGCCACATCAACCAGAGATAAAAGGTGTGTCCTCTTTATTTCATTCATGTAGGAGACTCAGATGGATGGACAGACACCTGAGTGTGATGTCGGGAAGACCTGAGTTCAATTCTGGCCTCAGATATTTACTAGCTGTGTGACCCTGGGCAAGTTACTTACCCTTGTTTGCCTCAGTTTCCTCATCTGTAAAATGAAGATAATAGTGGCATCTACCTTGGGCAGGGTAGCATGAGGATCAACTGAGATAACACGTGGACGGGCTGCACAGTGCCTGGGGCACAGCAAGTGTTGCATAAATGCTACTTGTTGCCGTTTTTAGGTGCTTGCTTCACCTGCCATTGGAAAGCCAAAGGGCCACAAAGGGAGCTGAGTCTTGGCACACAAGCTTGGTCCTGGCACCCTTTCATGAGTCTGGCTCCCAAACCACTCTGCGTAAGTGATCAATAGATCCTGCTGTTTGAGTTCCAAGTGAGGCTGGCTATATTCCTTGAGATGCTTAAAACTGATCAAAAGAAGGCAAGAACGAAGGCTCTTGGACTTCAAGTGATCTGTGCAAGAAGGACAGACTTCAAGAATAGTCCATCTCCAAGTCCAATCAGGTCATAGCAGCAAATGCTATGCACTTACTCCACTTCATAAAACATCTTCTGGTGCTAGAAATGCAGACAAGAGCAAAGCAGAGACTTTCCTCAAGAAGCTGATATTCTAGAATGAGGAGATAAGTATATGTTCTCATGTGTGGTGTGTGTATGTACATGCACGTGTTTGTGTGTGCGTAAGCATGATATCCTTTCTAATAGGCTGAGAAGCAAGTACATGCCCCTTCAGAATCCTGAATCATCATCATACATAGAGGTAAGTAAGATAAAAAAGGGTCCTAAGCAAGAGAGGAAAAGATGTGGAGGGGACAGGAACGCACTAGAGAAGAACCAAAGGGAGAGGAATTTGTTATTTTGCATAAATAATTGTGGAAGAAGAGGATACAGACTTGTCTTTTGTCTTTCTTTGTAGCCCCAGGACTTAGCAACATACCTGGCACATAGTTGGTGCTTGATCAAAGCTTGTTAACTGACAAACATGAAGGAAGGAGTAAGGGAATGAGGTATCTCATAACTTAACTCTTTTTTAAAAATAGAATTTCACTGATATCTTTGGAATGTTTTACATCACTATAATTTCCCCTAGTCTACCTCTTCTCTCCCTCCAGAGAGCTATTTCATATAACAAATAGTTATTGACACCAAGAGGAAAAAGGGGAAAAAACTAAATAGCAAAAAAAAAAAAAAGTCAGACTAACTGATCAATGCATTGAAATGGTCTGAAAATACAAGTAATGGTCAACCTTTGTGAACACCCCACCTCTGGCCTTCTCATACCTCTTCTTTCAAGATATGTGTGTTCTTTACATTTTTAATCATTCACTTGTGAGTGTGTGTATGTGTGTATGTGTTTATGTGTGTGTATGCATGTGGGTGTGAGTATGAATGTATGTATGTGTGAGTGTGTGTATCTGTGTGAATATATGTGAGTGTATGTGTGTGTGAGTGTATGAATGTGCATGTGAGTGCAAGTGTGAGTATATGTGAGTGCGTGTATGTATGTGTGTATGTGTGTGTGTGTGTGTGTGTGTGTGTGTGTGTGGTTCTCTCCCTTTACGTTACTGTACTCATTGCGGCTACTGTTTTCTTGCCTCTGTTTACTCTCCTTTGCATTAGTAAATCTTTCCCTATTTATTCGTATACATCACATTCATCATTTATTACAGCATAGGAATATCCCATTACATTCATGAGCCACAATTTGTTTAGCCATTTCCCATCAAAAAGCATTTCATTTGATTCCAATTTTTTTTTGCTATGATAAAAAGTGCTGCTATTTTGGTGTATATGAGGATTTTCTCCTCATCAGTGGGTTCCTTAGGGTTTACCCCAAGGCACAATAATGGAATATCTGTCCAGAGATCTGGACATTTTAGTCCCTTTACTCACATAATGCCAAATTGCTTTCCAAAACAGTTGTACCTATTCATGGCTCCACCCAAAATGTACCAGTATGCTTATCTTCCCATAATTCGTCCAACACTGGACCATTCCCATTTTTTGTTATCTTTTCCAATTTGCTGGGTTTGAAGTCAAGCTTTACAGTTGGGTTTCTTTGCATTTTATTGTTAGTGATTTTTAGAGCATTCTTTCATATGGTTGTTGCTAGTTTTCAGTTAATCCTGTTTGCCTCAATTTTCATCCGTAAAATGAGCTGGAGAAAGAAATGGCAAATCACTCCAGTATCTTTGCCAAGAAAATCCCAAATGGTATCCTAAAGAGTTGGCCATGACTGAAAAACAATTGAACAAAAAAAATACACACACACATATCTAAAGGCATAAGTGTATATGTACCTATAAGAGGTAGATGTAGATATAGGTGAATATATGTATGTATAGATATATGACAATTATTTATATATTTTGGATCCCAACTCCTTATTAAAGAAATCTGATACATTTTATCACTTCCCTTCTTATACTAAGTGCATTAATTTTATTTGCACAGCTTTTCAATTTGATATAACTCCAGCTATTTATTTTGTCTTCTGTAACTGTCTCTATCCCTTGTTCAGTTAAGAATGCATCTCCTATCCATACCTGTGAGAGGCATATGATCTGCTTCTCTTCCAATTTTTTTGTACTATGATCTTTAATATTAAGGTCACATATCCATTAGAATGTATCATGGAGTGTGGGGTAAGCAGTTAATCTAAGCCTAATTTCTGCCAGATTACTTTCTACTTTTCCTAGAAGATTTTATCGAAAAGAGAGTTCTTTACTAAGTAATTTACATTTTCTAGTTTATCAGGCACTGGGTCATTGAATTCAATTGTTTCTGTTTCTCCCTTGCCTAGCCTGTTCCACTGATCTATCTCTCTACTTTTAACCAAAATCATTAACAGATGGTTTTTACGACTTCTACTAGGTGATGACTCTTAACTAAAAAGGCTGAAGAGTCATAGACACAATGATTTGATGTTGATATACATTAAACTTAACAGGGTAGTGAAAGAAAGTATAAGAAGCAGCGATCTAGAGTTATTTGTGGTGAATTTAAAAAAACGCAGTAGAATAGACAATTTCAGTTATAGATAATTAGTGCTGATCAGATTTCTATTCCTTCTTAACTTCCTTCTCCTTTGTTAAGAAAGGCAGGTGGGAAAGAAGGAGAAAGCATGAGAGAGTATTATGCATATAAATACACAATTTATATGTATAAATTTAAATGTGAATGGGTTGAATTCACTTATAAAATTGATGAAGGTGGTAGAATGGATTCAAGAGAAGAAAAACACTTGAAACATGAAGATTTACACAGTTTAAATGAGGGATTAGAACAGAAATTATTATACTTTAGAAAAATTCAGAAAACAGAGGGCAATAATCACATTTCAGAAAAGGCAAAAATGAAAGTAGACATGATTGAAAGCAATAAATAGGGAAATTATGTTCAAAGGCATTGTGGATAATAAAATAATAATAACACTTAATATGCAAGCCTCAGATTACATAGCATCTAAGTACCTGGAGGAAAAAAATGATTGAATTAGATGGAGAAATAGATAAAAGAAGCTATGATAGTTTAGGACTTCAATGTATTCCTTTAAGACCTAAACAAATATCACAAAATAATAAATAATAAAAAATTCTCAGGACCTGAATAGATTTATAGAAAAGTTAGATGTGATATATCTCTTGTGATTACTGAATGAGACTATAGGTAAATATATAAATTTCCCAATGTTAATGCCACCTTTACAAAAATTAACCATGCACTAGGGTATAAAAACTTCCCAAATAAAGAAACAGCATGAATATTTAACATCTCCTTTCCTGATCACAAAAGAACAAAAAATATACTCACAAAACAGCATATGAAGAAGGATCCAAACCTAAACAAAGACTAAATAATTAAATTTAAAAGAATTAGTTATTCAAAGATCAAATCATAGAAATAATAAAATGTTTCATTGAAGAAAATGAGAACAATTAGATAACATACCAAAACTTTGAGATTAAATATTGAAACATTTTTAGCAACAACTGAGAAAAAGAAGAAATCAAGGAATTGTGTGTGCAACCAAGAAGATCGAAAAGCAACAAGTCAAACTTCAACCAGACACAAAAGCAGAAATCTGAAAATCAAGTAGAGATGAACAAATTGAATATAAAAAGACAATGAAAAAAGTAGAGGCAATTGCTGGTTGGGAGAGGGGCTGATAAAGTCAATAAAGAATTATATAATTTTACATTTAAAGAAAGGAAAATGACACTGATGATGCCAAAAATGGGGACTGGGGGGGGGGGGGAAGGTAATTTAAAAAAAAAAAGAATAAGTAAAATTAGGAAGAGATGGGAAAGGTAAGAGAACAAAGCTTTATTAAGTATTTATTATGTGCCAGGCACTGTGTTTAGCACTTTACAAATGTTATCTCATTTGAAGTGGCATAATTATAGCACAGCACCTACCTCCCAAGGTTGCTGTGAGGATCAACTGAGATAATAATTATAAAGTGTTTAGCACAGTACCTAGCACACAGTGACCACTATATAAATATTAGTTATCATCATCCTAATTACCTAAATGTTATTGTCCCCTTTTTACAGTTAAGGAAACTAAGGCAGAAAAAGATTAAGTGTCTTTGTCTTGGGTCACATAGCTAATAAGTGTCTGAGACCATATTTGAACTTGGATTTTCCTGACTCCAGAGCCAATACCCTAGACACTGTGCCACCTGGCTACTCACAGTGATAGAAGCTGTTTTGTCCAATTACATGATAATAAAACTAGCGGTTAAAATTAATGAATGCTTACCAAAATTTCACATATGTCAGCAAAACAAGAAGTAGAGAATTTAAATAACTTGATCTCAGAAAATAAATTGAATAACCACAAAGAAAATCCCAAGGGGGAAAAAAAGATCAGTTATAGAAGTAAATTCAACCAAGCATTCAAGGAACAATTAAATCTAATATTACATGAATTGTTAGGAAAGAAGGAAGAAAGGAAGGAAGGAAGGAAGGAAGGAAGGAAGGAAGGAAGGAAGGAAGGAAGGAAGGAAGGAAGGAAGGAAGGAAGGAAGGAAGGAAGGAAGGAAGAAAAAAGTTTTCTACAAATCACTTTGTATGAAACAAATATAATCCTAATTCCTTAATTAAGCCAAAAACTCTAATATTCATCAATGCAAAAACATTGAATAAAATGTTAGCAAAATGCCTGCAGCATATCAGAAAACATTCTATGCTGTGCCTGGATTAGATTTATACCAGAAATGTCAACATTAGGAAAGTTATAAACACAACAGATAGTATTCATAACAAAAAAATAAAATTATAGTGCCTGGCACATCATAAGTGCTTAATAAATGTTCATTGTTCACATTAGCATTTCTCAAGAATTTTGGTCTCAAGATTTGTTTTCCTTCTTTAAAATTATTGAGGACTCAAACAAGCTTTTGTTTACATAAGCTGCATCTATCAATATTTACAATATTTGAAATTTCAAATGACAAAATTTAAGTAATTTATTAATTCATTTCAAAAGACACATTAAATGTTAATACTAATAAATTATTTTGAAAAATAACTATATTTTTCTCCCCCAAAAAATGGTGAGAAGCTTAATGGAAGATGGTTGGTTTCTCATAGCTACTTCTGCATTCAGTCTATTGCAAAAGCTGTTTTAATTGAAGTATATGAAGAATATCTGGCCTCATACAAAAGTATAGTAGAAAAAGGACAGAATAACTTAATAGGCAAATGACATCTTAGTATTATGAAAATAGTTTTGTCTTTGAGGACCCTTTGAAAAAGTTTTGGGGATTCCTCATACTGAGAACTGCTGTGTTACAGTGAAAGATGAAAAGTTTTGGGGAAAGATTACTGACTTATGTGAGAAACTTTTATGTTAGAAAACTTTTTTTAAAGTATAGGAATAAATGGACCACTCTTTAGTATGGTAAGTAGTATCTACCCAAAATGAAGACCTATCATTATCTATAATGGAGAAAGATGTAGTGCTTTCCATAAGATCAAGGGTAAAGCAAAGATGTCTACTGTTACTTTCTGAAATTCAAGAAATACTAAGAAAAAGAAGTTAAAGGAATAAGAAAAGGCAAAAAGAAAATAAAATTATCATTTTTGCAGATGACATGATGATTTATTTTAAGAACCCTAGAGAGATAAATAAACAAATAAATGAAACAATTATTAAATTCAGTAAAGTAGCAGGCTATAAAAAAAGCCCAAATATATCAACAGTATTTCTGTATATTAACAATAAATCCTACAGGAAGAAACAGAAAAAGAAATTCCATTCAAAATACTTATAGAATATACAAAATATCTGGGATTCTAATTATCAACACATGCACAGAAATTATTTGAAAACAACTATAAAATGCTTAAGAAATAAGGACAAAGATAAAAAATTGAAGAAATATTAAATGCCTGGGGTTGAGCCATATCAATATTATAAAAGTGACAATGCTATCCAAATTAATTTATTTATCCACTGTTCTATCAATCTAACTACCAAAGAATGACTTTATAAATTTTAACTGGAGGAATAAAAATCAGGAATCTCAAAAGAAATAATGAAAACTGTGGGAAGGATGGAGTCCAGACAGTGGATGTCACACCAGACTATAAAGCAGTAATCATCAAAATTATTTGGTACTGGTTAATTTATTTTATTTGATCAGTAAAACATATGAGCTAAGCAACACCCAGAAATAACTGAGCAGAGCAGCATAGTGTTCAATAATCCCAAGGTTGCCAGCCATCAGGATAAAGACTCACTACTCAGCAAAACCACTGAAAATGAAGTCAACCTGGCAGAAACTAAGTTTAGACCAATCTCTCACACTACATACCACAATAGTCTCCAAGTAGACATGTTATTAGCTATAAAATCTGGAGCAGTTAGTGATTCTGGATGCCTTCACCAAATTTACATGTCCATACCAGATTAGTCCGCAAAACAAAGCTTATTGTATCTCTCCCCTCAGAACTCTAGAGAGACTCCTTAGGGGCAGCAGTATTCTTCTAATGCTCCTGGCTCAAGGTCTCATTTTGGTGTATGTCTTCTCCCAAAAGCAGTCACATAATAGATTTTTAATGGGCATGCATAAAATTGAGGTGAATTAATTCCCTGGGTTTCATTTTCCTCATCAGTAAAGTAGAGGAGAGTGGGAGTAGACTAACAGTCTTAATTCACTAAAGGATTTCTAATAGAGTCTAGGTGATCAAGTGCTGGGTCTATGGAAGAACAGATTTTTACTCAGTTCTAAGTTAGATCAACTGGTCTCTGAGCTGTGAGATTCTGTGACTCCATTACTGTAAGACTGAACACCTAGAACTTGTTAATCAGTCCAATTCTTTCACTTTACATATGGGAAAACTGAGGCTCAGAGAGCTTAAGAGCCTTGCTCAAGCTCATAGAGGGGAAGAGAGGGATCAGAAGCCAAGCCTCATGACTCCATGTTCAGTTCTCTCTCCATTATACCACGCTTTCTTCCACAATCTTTTAAGTCCTTTCTAGTCTTCAATTCTATGAGTCTGTGACTTGATCCAATGGGATAAATGGGAGATCTGTAAATATGAAGTGTTGTTATGATCCTGAGAGGCAATGTGATGTAGATGGAAAGTCAGCCTTGTAGCCCACAAGATCCGAATTCAATCCTGCCTCTGGAATGTCCTAGGTGGGTGGCCCTGAGCAAAGCTTCCCAACTTAGAGAGTTAAGCAACCCTCTAAGACTAGAAGAGGTGGTGTAGAAACCAACATGCATTAGAAGAGAGAATTTCCTCACCCTGGATTTTCCAAAGGCAATAAAATCATAGGTCAAATCTAAAACAATGTTATTATCCTAGCAGATAGATGGTGACACCATGAGGTTACCTAGGATAGCTCCATCTGGCCAACAATGTCAGCTGCGATCAGAGCTTCACCAGATGACTTACCCCCTTTGCTTTTGCTCCATCTCAAAATCTTAAAACCATTTTTCTTGCTCTCCCAAGTGATGAGTCAGAAACTTAAAAAAGATATAGATAAACATCTCCACTCTGACCATTCCTGCAGCAAAACATCTTTGTCCCAACCCATATGGCAGATGAGGCCTGTGTAGCTGGCCACAGTGCCAAGTCCTGCTGAATAGGAGACCTGCCTAAGGTGTGCTAGGTTTGAGGAGCACATGGCTCTCAGCCTCCCTGGGGCTCTCAGCCTCTGCCTGACCCCCAGAACACATATGCCACTTCCATTTCCACATTCTCCGGGTTGTGCATTCAGATTTTTTTCTGACATAAAACATGAAATGTCAACACTTCCAGTCTGTTAAGTAAACCATTTTTACATACCAAGTCTGGTAACACTTTAAAATAATGGGCCTGTTCATTAATGCTGAGTGATAATAAAAAATAAATCTCCAGGAGTATGTGCAAGATCCTCCCTGACGCCAACGGCATGCTCCATGATTAATACTGTTAGAATAAATACTAATTCATGGAATTCACAAGACTCATTCTGCCCCAGGTCTCCCAACACGTCAGTCCAGAGTCCACCCCATGACATAGAATCATACATTCACAGATTTAGAAATAAGAGAGACCTTAGAGGTCATTTAGTCCACCCTTCTCATTTTACATAAGGGGAAACTAAGTTTCAGAGAGGAGAAATCCTGTCTGAGGCAGGATTAGGACCCAAGTCTTTCTGATTCCAAGTTCAGCCCTCTATCCATTAAATTAGGTTGGGCAGCCAGGTGGTGCAGTGTATGGAGTACAAGGTTTGGAATCAGGAAGACTCTTCTTCATAAGTTCAAATCTGGCCTCAGACACTTCCTAGCTCTGTCACTTCACCCTCATCTGTAAAATGAACTGGAAAAGTAAATGGTGAACCACTCCAGTATGTTTACCTAGGAAACCCAAAAGGGGGTCATAAATAGTTGAACACAACTGAAAACAACTGAATAACAACAAGGTTGCCTCCCTAATGAAATGACCAAAGGGACCCTTTTGTCAGAGAGCTGGGAGGCCTGAGGCTCCTTACTCCTCAGTGAAGCTCCTGATCTTCTCTCTTGGAGCTTGGTAATCAGATGGTCACAACACAGATGGATGTCATCAGTCACATAGCTAAGATGATGGCCTCAGGGTCAAGAGCTCTGGCCTCAAATCCTACCTAGAAATCATACATGTGAAGTGTGTCCCAAAAACTATGGAACTGGCAGGTCTGGGGGTAGATAAACTGCTGGATCTCACTGATGCTTCGCTCCCTCTTCTGGAAAATTGGATAAGAATCTGGCACCACCTACAATGGCAGGTGATCTTTCTATAACTCTGTATAGCTCTTGGAGCATTTTATAGCCATTGCCTCCCTGGATCATCTGGACAGTTCTCTCAGAGATAGGAACAAGAGATCTTATTGACTCCATTTCCAAGATGAAGATACTGAGTAAAGCAACTTATCCACAGTCACACATCCAATAAATATTAGAAGAGTAATTTGAACCCAAGCCTTACCAACTGAGGCCAGAATTCTATCCACAGCAGAAACTGCCCCCCAGGGTTGCAGTGAGGCAGACATTTTATAAAATGTTAAGCACCATGGACAGCAGTGTCTGTGATCAGCATAGTCCCCTCCTACTCCCAGAGCAGCAGCTCCATGCCCTCCCCGGCATTTAGTTACAATCAGTCTAGGCTCTCTTTCTAGAGGGAATCCTGTGGGAGGAAATCAGATGTTGTCTTCTGTTCTAGTTGGACACTAATGGGAGACGGTGATGATGGTGCTTGGACAGGAGCCTGCTGAAGGCCAGCTAACTCATTCATTCCTGGGCTGCACCAAGACATATAGAGCCTCTCCTTATGTCTCAGACAGTGGAGACGGGGATGGGGGAAGAGACAAAGATGGATAAAATGAAGACAGAGCCTGACCTCAGGGGGCTTGAGAGACAATGTGATCCAATGGGTAGAGATCTGGGTACATGCTTCACAGGGCTGTCATGAGGCTAAAAGGAAATGATTCACTTGGAGTGCTTTGTCAGCTTTAGGACACTCAGTACAAGAATTTCAGGTATTATGACTATAAGCCTAGTCAGGAGAAAGACCCTTGAGTAGGATGAAATCTTGCTGGTCCTTGAAAGTATGAGGAGGACAAGGAGATGGATGAGGAGGACAAAGGGAAGAAAAAGAAGAAGGAGGAGGAGGAAAGATAGCTAAATTGTGGATAGATGGATGAGAGAGAGAGAAAGCATTTACTAAGCACTTCATACCTGGCCCTGCTACTGTAAGTAATGACTCACCCTTGAACCTCTCAGGGCACTCACTCTTTGCCCCTTCTAATGTGCTTGATTATGGCTTTCAGGTAGTCCATTGATTCTGATATTGTCTCTCCTGGATCTTTTTTTCCAGGTCAGTTGTTTCTCCCATGAGGTATTTTACATTTTCTTCCATTTTTTTTTTCATTCTTTAGAATTTATTTGATAGATCCTTGATGTCTCATAGAGGCATTAATTTCCACTTGCCCAATTCCAACTTTTAGCCAGTTGTTTTTCTCAATTAGCTTTTGTACTTTCTTTTCCATTTGGCCAATTCTACTTTTTAAGCAGTTTTTCAAACTGCTGACTCTTCATAATTCTCTTGCATCACTCTCATTTCTTTCCCTAATTTCTCTTCTAACTTTAATATGATTTTTTAGTTCCTTTTTGAGTTCTTCCATGAGTTCTTTCTGGGCCTGAGACCACTTCTCATTTTTCTTTGGGGTTTTGTCCATAGGTGTTTTGACATTGTTGTCCTCTTTTGAGTTTGTGTTTTGGTTTTCCCTGTCACCATGATAATTTTCTATGGTCAAATTTTTTTGCTGTTTTCTACTCATTTTTGACCTTTCTCCTTTCTTTTAAATTTGAGCTCTGCCCTTTGACTCAGCAATGCCACTTCTAGGTCTGTATACCAAAGAGATCATAAAAATGAGAAAAGGAGCAACATGTACAAAAATATTTATAGCAGCTCTTTTTGTGGTGGCCAACAACTAGAAATCAAGGGGATGCCCATCAATTGAACAAATTCTGGTATATGAATGTAACTGAATACTATTGTGCTATAAGAAATGAGAAACAGGCAGACTTCAGAAAAATCTGGAAAGACTTATATGAACTGATGCTGAGTGAAGTGAACAGAACTAGGAGAACATTATACACAGAAACAACCACAGTGTGTGAGGACTATTTTTGATAGACTTAGCCCTTAATAGCAATGCAAGGATCTAAAACAATTCCAAAGGATTCATGATGGAAAATGCCATCCAAATCCAGAGAAAGAACTATGGAATCTGAGTGCAGAGCGAAGCTGACTATTTTCTTTTTTTGTTTTGTTTTGTTTTTTCTTTCTTATGGTTCCTCCAATTCATTCTAATTCTTCTATACATGACTAATGTGAAAATATATTTAATAGAAATGTATATGTAGAGGCTATATCAGATTGCAGGCCATCTTGGAGAGGGGGGAGGAAAGGAAGGAAGAGAAAACTAAAAATAAATGAACAAAAAAAGCCTAAGTAAAAAAAAAGAAAAGAAAAGGAAAGAAAGAAATAGAGAAAATGTTAGTAATACAAATAAATAAATAAATTTGACTTCTGCTCCTGGGGTGGAAAGGGCACTGTCTCAGGTTTTTTGTGCCAGTAGCTACAGGCCCTGGCTATTTATTTATTCTTGTGCTGGTGTTGCTCTGAGGTTCATAGAGGGACCCTCATGTCTGGTGCCTGTGCTGAGGGGGTAGGGGAGGGGTGGTTGGGGTTGCTAGAGGCTGTAGGGGTCTGGCAGCTCATGTGGTGCTGAGTTGGGGTCCTAGTGGTGGTATCCGGCATATACTGATGCTCAGTGGGGTATTTCTGCATTTCCTACAGGCAACACTGAAGCACATGGAGGTCTGGCTGCTGGAGGATGCCAGTTTGCCCAGGACTACACTGAAGCACATGGAGGTTCTCGAAGCTGGAGTCTTATGGCTATGCTAAGGCACATGGCAGGTCCTGGTGTTGGTGTTTGCCTGCTTCACCATACTGGGGCTCAGCATCTACCATTGCTTTGCTGAAGTGGGGCTCGCTGCTGGCTTGCTGGGACACTTCCTATCCTGGAATGTGTACCCCTTTAACCCAAGTGAGATGGACTTTTCTTGCCAATCTTCCAAGCTTCTTGGGCTAAAAGGTTGCTTCAGCCTATCTTTTTTCTGGTTCTTCTATTCCAGGATTTGCTTTGGGGCACTATGTTATGGTTGCCTGGAGGTGAATATGGGAGTTACAGCAATTTACTGCTTACTCCACGATCTTGGCTCCTGGAAGTCAGGGACCTTCTGGTGCACTTGAACAAGGTCTATGTCTACGATGTCATCAGTATCAGGAAATCCCCATGAAGGAACTCCCTTTAGTAAGGTGAGTGGGTACCTGCTCCATAACTCAGAGAGCTGTCTGTGAACTGAGAGCTGATGTGACAGGGTTACACAGCTTGTGTCAGGACAGGGGCTGGAACCAGGTCTTTGACTCCAAGGGTAGCTCCCTATCCTCTATGACACACTTTATTTTGTCATATGATCAATAGTGTTTTATCATTTGTGGACTATAAAAGGCATATGATTCAGTGAGTCACATACCTCTTTAAAGGGTAACCTTCAACAAGGTGTCCCCCAGGTATCAAAGGCCTACGAGAAACCTTGAAAGGAGCCATAACAGAGAGGATCTTGGTCATTAATGGAAGGAGAGACATAAAGGAGGGACCTGTAAGCCTATCAAAGTACCCCCGTGTCATGGATGACATCAAGCACAGAGTCTAAGCCTAAGGGGGATTCTCTACAGATGATGCTTCTGTTTTTAGAGGGCATCAAGCCCCGGAACATTGAAGAGCTTCTGAAATTTGGTTTTTAATTACTCAAAGACATTTGGTCCAACTCTCCACCCAGGACAAAACAAATGATTAAAGAATGTCTGTTGTTCAGATTAGAACATGAGGTTAGATGGACAACTATCAATACACAAATCTGGAACAGACCCAGAAAATGGACAGTGCTCTGGGTCCAGAATTCAGAGGAAAAGAGTGAGAGATTGGATTGAGAAAATTGCCAAATTCTTTAACATTGTTGGAAACAAAGAGCCATCTTCTTGACAGTATTATTCGGGGGATGCTATATGACTTGACTCATGGAGTCATCCAGTCTCCCAAGACCTGAAATTGAGGAGGGTCACCCAAAGCACAGGAAAGAGAGTCATGGGATGGGAGTGAGCAAATGGTTGTGGAATTGCACAGCAGAAGTTGTGTGGAGACTGTCACCAGAAAAATATCTGACTTCAAAAAATGAAGGTCCTGCATGAAGGTGGAGGGAAAGACAAGTCATTCATGATATCAGAAAACTCGGAAAATGAGCCCAGTACATGAGGTGGGACTCCTGTAGAGAATTCACAGGAGGACCATGCTGAAAGTCAGCCTGAATAAGCAGGCATGGAGGTGTGGTCATTTGCATCATTGGAGAGAAAGTCCCCATAGGTCAGAGCCCAGATCCATGGGAGCCCTAGAGTCTCATTATGCAAATATAAGGAAAACTTTGTGAGGCCCAGGATCATTTCTTATTTAATTTTTTATCTCCCTCAGTGACTAGCACAGTACTTAGAAAAGGTCCTTAATAAATGTTTCTTGAACGACCGATTCAGCACTTCCAAAGTGACATTCTAATGCTTCACTAAACACCCAGGGAGGAGCTGGGACAGAATGGGTGCGGGGGCTTACTTAGTCCGTGGTTCAGACAACCATCCCTCAAAGCTGAGAAACGCATGGAAGGAGAGGTTGATCATGGAGAAAGCAATGTTTGAGCGTGGAGGGAGGGATGAGATTCTGACAAGTAGAGTTCAAAATGGGAATTTTCCCAATGGAATGTCAGCTCCTTGAGGGAAGGGACTATTTGGGGAGGAATATCTTTCTATCCCGAGCACCATGTCTTTTAAAATGGTGCTGGATGAGGACTCATTGTACTGAATTAAACTGAAACATCTCCTTGTGGAGGAACTTGAATTTCTTCAGAAAGCAGAGTCCGGAGAGAAGTATCTACCAAGCAAAGCCAGCAAACAGCGCCGAAAATTTGGTGTGGGTGACAGGGAGGGTTTTGGAGGCTAGTGGAATCTGTTTCCAATGTTCATCGTCATCCTTTCCTGGTCATGACCTCCATTTCTTCTTGAGCCTTTCTTTCTCACCTGCTCTTCAGGGAGTTCTCTCCTTACGTCCCATGGCCCACAGAAGCCCAGACTATTGCTCATCCCGGAGGGCAAGGGCAGTCCGCCTGGGACAGCGGCTGAGAAACGGGGTGTCGCACATCCATCCAGTGGACGGAACAGTTTTCTTGGCATTTCCGTCCAGCTTCACGGAGCCTTAAGAGGCTGGCTTGGAGACTTCAGTGATTAATAGCAAAGCTGCAAAAGGATGTTGAGGGAGCCAGTCCCAAGTACTTGTCAGCCAAGAGCACCCCTCAGGAAGGAGCCTGGGGGTGATTGTTTACATTGAAGGACAGTTAAACGTTCTTGTGCCTCTTACTCATTAAAATGAATATATCCCAATAAACTCAGAAGAGACCCCACCAAGGAACTCCTCCCACGGATCATGCAACCCCACCCCCACCCCCCAGCATGGCTGAGTCACTGATGGACACTCTCCTTTATTTTACTTTTTTATGAAGAGTTTGAAACAAAGCATTTAAGTCACCCTAGGAAAGGATGACTCCATTTGCCTCTAGAAGCCAAAGCTTCTCGCTACTCCTTGTCAACCACTGCTGCCCTTCCTATCAGGCCTGACCCTAACCATGGCTTCTGTCTCATCAGACTCCACACTGACCACGAGTCCTACATGGAACACAGCTGCCTCAGCTCTGGCCCTAAGCATGGCTGTCCAGTCTCTACACCAAACCTGCTTGTCTGTACCAGTCATTACAAGGAATATGGCTGTAAACTATCTCTGCAGTCCCTCCAGGCTGTGGCATTATATGTTCCCTGCTCTTAGCTCCCTTCCCCCTCTCACATTCCTTGTTCTATCTTCTTTGTAGCATTCACAACTCTGTAGGACTGACCTTTCCTCACTTCACTAAAGCCTGAAGCAGAGTCTCTTGTAAGCCCACCCTTGGAGCCTCCCCATCTGTATGAAGCTCATCAGAGATGAAGACTTCCCTCACCCCCTTTCCTCAAGAAGGAAGGTCCTCAAACATTGGCAGCTATGGAGGCCTTAGGGAGAAGGAGCGGTGATGTGGCCCATACCAGAAGTCAGAGATCCAATCCCTGAAGACCTTCTTGTCATAGAAAAGAGTCTGGGTGACTCAGGCAGCTGCAGGAAATGGGTCTGCATTTGCTGGGGACCTCAAGAACACCTTCCAAGGGTGACAGCCCATGGTCATTTCTGCCAGTGAGAATAAAAACCTGTCAGTGCCCTGGACCTCAAATAACCAAATTTTGGTCAGGATCAACCAGTATTTAGTAAGCACCTTCCATTCACAAGACTGGGTGTGGGGTGTGTTGGTGCAACAAGAAATGTGGTTTGTCCTTCATTCTTGAAGAGAACCATGACATCAGGGAGATGATGACACGACTTGCAGTTGACTTTGATTGGAGTGAGGGAGGGCTGTGCAAGGTCACCAGCCTCACTTTCTCCTCCACAGCCATCTGGGTCCAGGGGCCAGATAGTCATCAGGACAACTGGAGATGGCCCAGGATGCATGGGAGACCATGGCCCTTTTAGGCTAAGACCTCTTCAGTTTCTCACTTTGAGTGAGGCAATTCAGTGACTAGGCCTCTTTAAGAAGTGAGTCCAGGGATGGTCCCTTTAATTAAAGAAAATCAAACTGGGAGGAGAAGACCCTCAGGATTGCTGGTCAAAAGAGAAACAGTTCCTACTGACATTCACTCTGAGCCAGGAGGGCCCAAAGTCCAGGCCTTACGTGGAGCTTGGGTGAAATGGGTTTAAGTCTTGGTGTTTGAGAGAAAGATGTAGCCAGTAAGCAAGAAGAGTAAGACATGATCCTTGCCTGCACCAAGCTTACTCTCTAGGTGGGATGACTCTTCCCTTCCTTCTTCCTGCAGGCTACCTCAGTTTCTTCAACTGTAACATGAGAATAACAGCATGACTTCCCTCTCAAGATTGTTGTGAGGATCAGACGAGATATCTTGTCACACACTTTGCACAATGCTGGGTACATAGTGGGTGCATAATAAATACTTATTTATTTCCCTCCTTTCTTCCTTCTTTCACTCCCTTCCTTCTTTCTTTAACACAGCCACTGACCTCATCAGCTTTCTGAGTCCACTGTTGTGTTGGCTTGTCTTGTTGGTGCTGCTGGTTCATGTTAAGCTTGCAGACAGTCCACTGAGCACCCCAGATCTTTTTCAGACAAATGACTGTCTAGCTATATCTCCCCCACCTTGAGCCTATGAGATAAAGTGTTTAAGCTTAAGTATAAGATTTCATGTTTACCTCTATAAATTTCACCTTCTTTGATCACACCCTGTGTTCTAGGCTGTCAGGAGGGGAGCAGTTTGGAGTCTGACCCTGTCAATCAGTGTCATACCTCCCTCTCCCACTTGATATCATACACAAATGTGACAAGCAGTCATTTTGGTCCTTGGGCATCTTTGGGTCATCTTGAAGTGTAACTCTTCTGAGTCATCAGAGGCAATGTTCTATAAAGGAACCAGGAGAGACCCAGGTTCAGATTCCACCTAAGAACTGACTAGCTGTGTGACCTGGGGAAGTGTTTGTTTCTCTGTCTGAAAAATGAAGGGGTTGGACCAATGACCCTTAATGTCCCGACTTGATCTTGACCTCTGATCCTATGAAGCCTCCTCCATTTACCAGATCGTGATAAAAGGAAATAATCCCCTATGAGCCTCAGTTTGTAAAATGGGAATAATTCTCTAATACCCACTTCACAGGGCTGTTGGGAGAATCATGGACTCTCTGAGTTGGAGATGCCACCTCAGAGGCATCAAATCTAACCCAGACACAAAAGGAATTCCCAGTGTGACCCACATGGTAAGTGGTCATCCTGCCTCAACTTGAAGGCCACCAGGAAGTGGAACTCCCATCCTCTAGAAACAGCCATTTCCATGCTAGGACAGGAAGTTTGTTCTGATGTCAAACTGAGAGTTCAATTGTCCTCCAGTAATCCCTGTTGAGCCTTCTGGGGCCACATAGAACTAGTGTGAACCCTCTGAAGCAGAACAATCCCTCACATCCTTGAAGAGATCTCTCATCTCCCCTCCTCTCTCTTTTCCTTCCTTCCTTTTTTCTCTCTCTCCTTTCTTTCCTTCCTTCTTCTCTCTCCTTCCCTCCCTTCCTTCCTTCCTCCTTTCCTCCCTGTCTCCTTTTCTTCCTTCCTTTCTTTCTCTTTTTCTTCCTTTCTTTCTCCTTTCCTCCCTATCTCCTTTTCTTCCTTCCTTCCTTCCTCTTTCCCTCTCCTTCCCTCCTCCTTTCCCTCCTTTTTTCTCCCTCCCACCCTCCCTTCCTCCAGTCCCCCTCCCCCCCATTAAACATCTGCACAGACACATCTTCCTACTTAGGTTGTTTATCACCCAAAGGCCAGCACAATCTTAGAGTGGCTCAGTTGCTATAATCCACTTAAGGGAAATCCAGATGTCCAAATCTGGCCTTTGGCTCCTGGGGCCTCTTCTGAGGCATCTCGGGCTGTGCAGGAAAGCTCAGGAGGCTCCCAGCAGGCCTTGGGAAATGGAGCATACACTTTCCCAAAGCCTGGCTAAATACTAGGGATTCGAAGAAAGCCCTCAAGGGGAGACCACATTAATCAGGAACTTTGCGTTTATTTAATTTGTCCCCAGAGCCTAGGACACGATTTGGCTGGGCATACAGTTGTTGTGTTTGGATTAGTTACATCAGCAAACGTCTTAATTACGAGTTGACATCTTGGTGGTACAGTGGGCAGAGCACCAGCCTGGAGTCAGGAAGACTCATCTACCTGAATTCACATTTGTCCTTGGACACTTCCTAGCTGTGTGACCCCGGGCAAGTCACTTCACCCTCTTTTCCTCAGTTTCCTCATCTGTAAAATGAGCTGTAGAAGAAAATGGCAAACCAGTCCAATATCTTTTCCAAGAAAATCCCAAATGGGGTCATGAAGAGTCCAGCATGACTGAAATGACTGAACAACATCTGAAACTGCCCTCAGGATTCAGGCTGTTTGGAGGGGAAAGCAGGGGGGAAGGTGAGGGTGCCATCCCAGCTCTACCATTCTGTGGTGGGAAGGGGGTACTGACTATAAGCTGAAATGCTGAGTCCTGCAAAGCTCTGGCATCCCCCCTACTCCAGTCCCTCACCAGAGGCCACATAGCAAAGCTGACCATTGGCTTAGTCTTAAGCATCTAAGGAAGTAGGACCAGCAAGGTGTCAAAATTGGGAGCTAGGGAGTGGATGGAAAACTGGAGAGCTTTTTGGTAGCTAGGGGCAGGAAGGCTGTCTTTCTGCCACAGTCATATGAGAGATAGAACTCAAACCCAAGTCCTCTGACTCCAGGATCAGTGAGTGTGAGAAGACTTGAATGCCAGGCAGAGGATTCCAGAGGCAATAGGGAGCCACTGGAGATTTATGAGCAGAGAAGCCACCAAGCAGAGAAGCTGCAGACATGGAGGGGATGGGCCTTGGCCACTAAAGGAATGTGGAGAAGAGCTGAAAGGAGCCTTAAGGGGCATCTTGCCCAACTTGGAGGTGGGAGCCTGAGGATGAAGGGTTATATTGACCTCCCCAGGTACACAGGTAGGACTTGAACCCAAAGCTTCAGGTACCAAGGCTGTCACTTTTCTCACTGGGCCACGAGGCTTCTTTGAGGCCTGGATAAGACCCGGCAGAGCAAAGAGCTAATGACTGGACCAGGTTTTCTCAGTGAGCCTTGGGAAGCCCAGAAGGCTTAAGAAGCTGGTTTCTGCCAACAACCCCTCTATTCTTGAGTAAAGATGGAGCGTCTGGTCTTTGTGCCTCCTACCAGAGTCCCTCTGCCTCCTCACCAACGCCAGCAATCGGCCACAAGGGGCCTCTCCAGAGCTGCTCTGGCTCTACTTCATCTGATGTCATGATGGAAAATAACAATTCCAGGGAGAGGTGGAAAAGACAAGTCTGTCCTGAACTAATGCTCTGTGTCAGGACTGGGCAGCCCATGAACCCTGAGGGGCACAACCCAGCAGGTGAGAGGGGGAGGTGTCTTTCACAACTGTGGGTGGGACACAGCTCTTGCCCCAAAATGGAGAGATCACAAAAGATTTCATAAATGGACAGTCTGGTTATATGAAATTGAGATGTTTTTTGCACAAACAAAATCAACCCAGTTAGATGCCAATGGGAGACAGTGAATCAGGAAGAAAAAGTCTTCGGGGCCAGTTTCTCTGATTTGGGTCCGTTACTCACACATTTTAGGTAATTAATAAAAATATTTAATACAAGTCATTCCCCAATAGATAAGTGGTTCAAGAATGTGAACCAACAGGCAGATCTCAAATAAAGAAATCAAAGCTATGGACAGTCTTACAATAAGGTGCCCTAAAAAGGTGAGCACCATACTAGGTCCTGGTTCTTTGTCCTGCCTGATTGCTAGTTCTTCAGTCATGTTACACCCACATGCTCCTCCCAGGCTCTAGCTGAGCCTTGTCCATAAGTCTCTAAGGGACATAGCCATGGAAATGATTCCTATGTCTCTACATCCTACCCTAGTCTCTCTCCTGAGCTTCAGCCCTGAATCACCAACTGCCTTTTTGACATCTTGAACGATGCAGGTAAGTTAGCCTGACTAAAGCAACAAGGTTCCCCTGAGGGATGAATAGAAGGTGGTATGTGCCACCTTCTAGCAGTCAGACTGCTACTATCATCTCTACCAGCACTTCCCTTCACACCCCAGAGGAGATAACCCATGATCCTGAATCTGAGAAACTTCAAAATAAGCCTGCCTTCTAGACCAACAGCCCTGCTTCCAGACTGGGCTTTCAACCCTCATTGAGGGGAGCAACCATTATGGAAAAGGAGCCACCACCAACACCAAGTGATGACTAGCTGCCACCACTGAACCCAGAGTGGCAGCATCCCCCAGATCACTGGTTCTAGCCCAACCCATGAAGCCATCAGCTCAGGAAGCAACCCCCAAGATGCTGCAGCCTAGTTACTGCTTCTGAGGATGCTGTAGCCCACACCTCCTCAGCCTCCATAGCCAGTGAAGACCTGGAAAAGAAAGTTCTTGACACCAAAGATCTTGGCCCTGAATAATGGCTCAGCATCTGAAACCCATATGTCTAACTGGTAGAAATAATATTAAAGAATAGCATTATCCTCCCTATGCCCTAAGGACCACAGAGTCTTTCCACAAGACTGGAAACTGAACTCTCCCACTCAAATGTGGCCTCCTAGAGAGCTCCATTACTAGCCAGCACTTGGCAAAGGGCTTTGTACCTCTAAACAGCTAGAATCGTCTTCATCCAATCATCCCAAACTCCTCAGTCCAGAACTGAATTCACCAGCTTTCCCACCAAACCCTCTCCTCTTGCCCACTTTCCAGAATCATCACTTCCTCTCCTGGGCACCAGCACCCTCCACAATATCAATGCTCCCTGGATAACACCTCTTGGATCTGACCCCTCTTCCCTCCCCACAACCACAGCTGGGTCAGGAGCTCAGCACCTCTCTCCTGGACAGCTGCCATCGTCCCTTCAGTGTCCTTCCAGCCTCAAGGTTCTTCCCTCCCGGGCCATCCTCCAGACAGCCACCAAAATGCAGGTCTGACCCATGGCACGCCGCCCCTCCCCCACTGGTCTCCAGAGCCTTCTTCCCTTTCCAATGTACTCAGACTTCACTCCACTCTGTGCCCACTGCCATCCAGCCACAACATCCCACAGGATGCTGCCTCTCCTGCTTCGGGGTCTTCACTGGCTAGTCCCCATGCCCAGAATGCTGTCCCCCTTTCCCCCACCTCCATCCTGCCCTCAGGAGGCTTTGCTCAGCACCGCCCACCCCCAATCCCAACCCCAGGGCCAACCTTCTTCGGATTCTCTCCAAACGAACCTCTGGGTGAATTATTTGTCCAGAGTCCTTGGATGGGTGTTTCCTCCACTAGATTGTGAGGTCCCTGAGGGCAAGGACTCTTTTATCCCCAGTCCTTAGCACAGTGCCTGGCACATAGTAGGCACTTAGTAAATGCTTGATGTATAACTACTGACCATCGGAAGGTCATATATCTGCCAGTGGGGGTGGGACACCTCTTTTTAAATTTTATTATGAACTTCTCTGACATCAACAAATATTTCAATATGCAAAGAACAGGAACAGAGAACACTTATGAAACTGGCCTCTGTTATGTGCACTTTTTCAAAAGCTCATGTAAATTTAACATGAGAGTCAAAAACTGATTTTGCTGACTGCCCTTCTGCTCCCTTCTGAGTAGCTGGAAATGCCTCCTCACCCCTTTTTCTGTCACTGTCCCCAGCCACCCATTCATTCCCTTCTCCCTCAGTTGTTCCCCCCCTACCCCCCTTGGAAGCCCTCCCATGAAACAAATACGCATGGTGGTGCATAGCACATTCTAACAATGTCCTCCTCTGAGAACGTGTGTCTCAGACCTTCGGCACCTTGAGCCATCGCTTCTCCATCAGCAGGCCAGAGGAGCGGGCCTCCTCAGTCTCCTGAGTCCTAGAGGCTCCAGCCCGACATCCACCAGAGTCTGTTCTCATTCTTAGACATTTGAATCTGTTCCTTATGTGTTTTTTTCCTCCATGGTGCCAGTGAGGACGCTGATGAGAGAAGCCCCTAAATAGTGTCCCACCTAGGTGAGCCTCATCTGTGCCCAGGCACTCCAGGCTCCATGGGACTCCCTTTATCCATCTGAAAAATGGGGCTGATCTGAGCTGACTTGCTTGGATGAGGAGCCAAAAACAGAGGGGCAAAATGGTCCAAATGCCTTTGGTTTTCCCTTAGCAAAATTTCCCTTATCTGAGCAAATGGAATCCATTTCCAAAATCAACTTTTCATGAATTGCCTTGGGAAGAAAATTCTCATATAACTCAAGATATGATCAAGGGGGAAAGAATGGGTTGGAGGGGCTGGAAAAGGGGGAGGGTAGAGTGAGTTCTTATGGTCCCACCAATGGATTATAGAAGCTGGATGCTGGCCTTGTAAAACCACACACAAATACCTCTGTGGCCTGTCGGCTTGGGACAGGGGCTATAAATCTTCTGTCACCACCCAGGCGGCTCCTCAGATAATAGAATCAGGAGACCAGTGGGCGGACCCTGTCAGCAGCTGCTTTCGCCTGACCCCGATCATGGGGCATTAACAGATCATCCCAGGGGTGGTGAGACATCCCATGTATGTCCCCAAGGCCACTGGGCTGGTGCTGAAGGCAACAGGGTCCCCTCTCGCTCTGAATCTGTCATCCCCTCATCCCCGGCAGCCTCGCTGGCCTCCATCAGAGGTCCCACGGGGAAGCCTTGGCTATGCTGTGTGCCTATCTCTGTGTCTCGATGTTTGTCTGTCTCTGTCTCTCCCTCCCTCCCTCCTTCCCTCTCCTCTCTCTCTCTATCTTTCCCTTTCTCTCTCTCTGTCATCTCTCTCAAGCTGCTTCCACCACATGCATCTTTGGGAACCCAGGAGATGAACTGACTCTCAGGTCATTTCTTTTCTCTGGACCTCAGCTTTCTCATATGTAAAATGAGGACAATCACCTTTGTCCTGCTGCCTTACAAAGTTGTTGTAAAAAGATAAAAACTCAAAGCATGAATTCAGCATGACTGATTCTCCGCATATGCCACACTCCCTGATCCAAATCCCCTCCAGTTGCCCCTTCTGAAAGGCCAGGTGCTCCTGGCCCAGCTAAGTCACCTGGGAGAAGGCTGCAAAGATCAGGAGGGAGGAAAGTGGTGCAGTGGTTAGAGCACTGGGTCTGGAGTCAGGATAGATCTGAGTTCAAATGTGACCTCAGACACTTACAAGCTGTGTAACCCTGGGCAAGTCCCTTAACCTCGGTCTGCCTCAGTTTCCTCATCTGTAAAATGAGGAGAATAACAGCACCTATTTCCAGGGCTGTTGTGGGCACCCAATGAGATAATTATCATAAAGCACTTAGCACAGTGCCTGGCACATAGTAAGTGCTAGCGATTTATGGTTGTTATTATCTCCTTGAGAGGGTTCGGAACCCCAGGAGACAGGGGGAGGCCAAGCCAGGTTGGCACTAGGGTTTCTTCAGAACGTTAAAATCTTTGAAGGGATTGAGACAAATGTGAGAGCAGAGATTCTGGCCAGAAGGTCACTTCTGGGAGTGGAGCAGTTAACAATGGATGGACCCCATAAAGAGGCCCATTGAGGCTGGATGTTACAATCAACTTCCTCATGGTGAGAGAGTCTCAGTGTGGAAGGGGCTGCCTCTGAGGTAGTGAGTTCCCCCTGAGCAGAGGTATTAGGGAAGACCAGTTGTTACCAATGTTTGTCAGGTCTGGGTTTGGCCAGATGCCCACTGAGCTTCCTTCTAGTTTTGAAAGGTTGAGATTCTATGATACCCACTTCAGAGATGTGACATGACATCACGCCGTTTGCATGACTCACTCATCTCTCCAGAGCGTCAGTCTTGCCTGGGTGGCCACATGCATTCCTGCCTCCTCTCAGACATCGCTGGATCAGCATGGATGGTCACAGGTCAGGTTCGCCATGCTCCACTCTGACTCAGACATGTGAATATGAAAATGGGCTCAGATTAAAGGAGTAGGCGCCCTCCACCCAGACAGTAAAGGACCATGTCTGACCATAATGTCAGTGACCCTTCTCCTCCAGTTCTGATGTATGTGACGTGGAGTTCTGGGCAGAGAGAGCTGTGGTTTCATACTGGCGGCACCTATAGAGAATGCCCCTCACAAACTTCTAGACTTCACCAGAGAAGGAAAGCCAGGGCCAGTCACCAGGCACACCCAGGATACTGCCCTTTCCAGGCTCCTCGGGTCTCTGCATAATAACTCTAGTAACAGAACCTCATACAAGAATCTTGACCCGTAATTCCCATCCCACCCCAGGCATCTCACTACAGAAAGATGAAAGACAAAGGGGCAAGAGAATTGACAAAGCTCTGAGCCCATGAACAATGAGTTCAAATCTCAGAGAAATGTTTCTAGAACAGACATATATCCATCATAGCATGATATCAATGGCAGGAGATAGATACGTGCCTCTAAAATGATCATTCGTACCATATAGGTTCTCCCTTGGGTGGAGCCTAAACTTCCATGGGAACTTAAATGACCTTAGAGTTCATTTTACAGATGAGGAAACTGAGGCACAGGGAGGTTAAAGTCGTTTGCCCAGGGGTCACACAGATATTAAATGTATGGGCTGGAGTTTTAACCAAGATCCTGACTCCAAGAGTGATGACCCCATGAACTGCACCAACCACAGACGACCAAAGGCTCCTTAGACCAGCTGCATCCTTAGACGCATCAAGATGGTTTGTGCACAGGAAATGAAGGGTTTCTGAGAGCACTCATACAACGCTGGCTCGTTGCTGCCAAAATGACAGAAAGGCCATCCGTGAGGATCCCCTTGCCCCACCTACATAGTGATCATTTGTGCAACATAGCACTAAAGGTGGCAAAAATGGGGCACCTTCCACATCCCTGGTGAGAAGTAGTGACCAAGCAGTCAGCATCGTAGACCCATGGCTTATACTCCTTCCAAAACTAACAGAGGCAGATGCCTACGCAGCAAACACAAACCCCAGAAGATATCCTTGACAATTATGCCTGCAGACTGGCTTGGATCTAGGACATGATCACAGACCAAACCATGGCCCACAGTCACCCTGATATCACCCCATAAGAATCTGACAGGATCACATTTAGGGGATCACCACACAGAAGAATTCTCATATCCAAACCACAAGGAAAGAAAAACTGTCAAAATATGAAGATCCAGCAAAAAAAAGAAAAGATGCCCCCCAACTTGCACTCACACCCCACTAAAATAGGTGCTATTATTATCCCCATTTTACAGATGAGGAAACTGAGGGCCAGAGGTTGTCACACGGTGAGTAAGGCCATCGCTTGCTGAACCCTGGCCTCGGTCAAGGGCTTCCCTACCACAGCCTGGACATCCAAGGGGAAGAGCTGATCAAAGGAGCCATTTGGTCTCACCTTCCCCTAATGCTGACTCAGAAATGGGTCCATGTATCAGTGGAAGAACCAGGCCTTGCTCACAGCAGTCAGGGTCCCCCGACCACGATTGTGGTCCAGCTCAGCCGGAGCCCTCTCTCTCTCATACACTGTGTCTCTGAGGGGTCTGTCATGAAGCTCTACAAAGGATGAATTCCTTACTGTCCGAACCTCAGAAACTTCAACCGTGCTGATTGTGGCAGGTTTTGATGTTTGTAAAACTAGCTGCTCAAATTGGATAAAATGATTTGGAAATCTGCCCCAGCCCATCCAGAGGGTCTCGTTGCAGAGAGCCGAAGGGAGGAACGTTGGCGGAGTCGGGGCATCCAGGGGAATGTTGGCTGACCTCTCCGGGGCTGAAACGCAGCCCCCCGTAGGCCTCCTCGAGGCAGAATGTTCAATGTGGGAACAATTTGAGATGTAATTAGGCAAATCTCCGAAGGTTTGGCCACTAATTTGTTCGTTCTTTCCATACCTTTCTGCAGGACACACATGACATTGTGGGGGGTTCAGGCAGGGGCCAAGGAAGGAAATATCCATCCCTTTACAAAGGGCAGGGAAACATCAGCACACAATAATGGGCTGTGACCCCTCATGTGGGGGCAACCAGGGGCACAGTGTTCTCCAGGCATTCATTGCCGAGTGGGTTAGTTGGCAAAATGTTCTCAAGCCCAGTTGTTTGAGCCAAGCCCTGGTCAGTGACGGGACAGAAACAAGGTCCCGGGACCAAGGCTGGAAGGACCATGGGGCCAACCCTTTATTTTTAACAGATGAAGGACCTCGGTGGCAGCAAAGGGAAGGCACTTGCACAAGATCATATTCCTAACAAGCATCAGGCAAGATCTGAACCCAGGTCTTTGGGCCCTTTAGACCACCCCAGGCAGGTAAATGGATGCCAGCATGGAATCGCATTCACAGGCCTGGAAGGGATCTGAGAGTTCAACCTCCTCCTTGAACAGATGAGGAAACTGAAGCCCAGGGAGATAAATGAGACTGAGAGATACAAAGGGCCCTATGAAAATCACATGTGACTACACAGTACACTTCAGCAGCCCCATGAGCTCTTCACCCAGGAGTCTGAGGGTGTCACGCAATCTCACTTCTGCCCCACATATGGAAACACTCACTTGATTTGGTGTTTGCAGACTTCAGAATTAGACGGTGTTTCTGCCAGAGCTCTAAGGTCCAGGGGAAGGGCCCTCCCAACAGGCAAGAGATCAGAGCTGGCTTCCTAAGAAAGAAGCCCCCTGAGGGCAGGGGCTGTTTCCCATTTGTCTCTGCACGCCTTAATAAAAGCTTGCTTGTTGATCAGTGAAAGCAATCCAACTCCTAATGATGGCCATTCATTCACAGAGCATCTTAAAGTGTTCACAGAGCTTTCTATCCCTCATCCTCTCATCCCCTGTGGTCCTCACAAGCACCAGGAGGGGAGGTGCCCAAGGTCACTCAGCTAGGAAGGGTCCGAGGTCTTACTGGGCTCAAGACCATTCCCCAACCACTATATCACACGGCCATCTACAAGCTGGGTGGGAAATCAGCAAGCAAGGAAGGGGAAGGAGGTTGTCCTGGACATGGGGACCATTCAATGCAGGGAGGACAGGGACACAGCATTTGGTCAGAGCACAGAGAGCACTGAGGAGGGATATGTGAGATAAGGCTAGAGAGATTAGGAGAAGCTGCACAGGGAGGGCCTTGAATACCAAACTAGAAGGATCAAATTGTCCTTGGAAGGCAGTAAAAAGACCCTCAGGAGTCTTGTGGGGAGATAAGAGTGGATCTGTAGGGAGGGGCTTCCCTAAAAACCCCCATCAAAGGGCGTTTCCGAGACCTCAGACCTGGACAAAGGTGGAGAGGAGGCTGCTCTGGGCGAGGGTGTGGTCCCTGGCATGTGGTAGACCACAGGGATGTATCTCTCTCCCATAGCCCAGTGACAAATGGAAGCTCCAGGCCCAGCAACATGGATAAGTTAATGAAGGAAAACAAGGTCAGTCTGTGACTCGAGATGGAGACCACCCCCCAGACAAACAAACAACCTCTGGTAGACTGGAGATGATTTATCTTCCAGAGGGGAGCTTGGGGGAGGGGGTCCCTGAGGAGGGGGAACATTCTTGTCTCTTGGACACCACTTATTTGTCTTGGGCTGCTCTCACTGATCTGGCGTTCACTGCAATGAATCCAGTTTGCTCCCCATGCTCTGGGGAAAGCACGAGCATCTGTTTCCTATATAGGAATGAACCCAAGGCGCTGCCGGCCCCTAACGGACCTGCAGAAAGCAGGCAGCTGGCAATGGCACAGTGAACGACCCCACTCTGGTCCCCGACCTGCCACCAGTTCCCCTGTGTGACCTTGGACACATCACCTGCCTTGTCCAGGCCTCACTCTCTCCTTGGCCACATGAGGGGGCTGGACCAGAGGGAGTCTCCACTCAGATATGCTTCCAGCAGGCTGAGCCGAGGGCAGCAGCCAGGCTGGGCTGGGAAGCTGGAAAGAAGTGCTCAGGCCCTGGTCAAGAACAAATCTTAGACACAAGAGGATCAGACGCCATGAGTCAGGGAGGAAGTGGACATCCACAGCCAAGGACAGAGCACAGAGTGAGGGGCCAGAGGTTAGCACAGAGGCAGGAGGTCAGAGCCCTCCCGCCAGAGAAGGGAGGCCATGATGGAGTGGGGGACCCAAACCCAGCAGCCCCCACATCCTAGCAGCCAGAGGAGGGAAAGAAACCTAAGCCCACCTCGAACATACTCCTCTCCAGGGTGACTCACTCTCAGCTTCCCTATCTCCTGCAGCTGCTTCCATCTGACAAGCCTATACTAAGAACCTACTGTATGCAAGGCCCAGGAGATGATCAAAAGTACTACTTGTGTATGTTGGTCCACAATAGGAGGGCAAGGGCCAGCCCAGAAGCCATGGTTCCAGCAGAAAAGTTGAGGGAAGGTCACTCCAAGTCTCCCACAGGCTTCCTTCTAATCATTATTTTTCAATACAGGTTGGTGTAGGTGGCTCCTGGGCCCCTTCCAAATCTGGGTCTCTGTGATACCAGCCTTCCTGGCAGATATTTGGCAGAGACAAAAGCCTACATGCCTGGGCCTATTACTGATGGGCAGGATCTCAGTGGATTCATATCCAGGCTCTTGCCTTTCAAAGACTGAATAGAAGCGCGCACACAGGGCCTCTTTCATTTTTTTAAATTTTTCCTATAATCCAGCTTTTGCTGATCTCCCCCAGACCCATTGGGCATGAAAGGCAGATGTTTGAACCCTCTGTGAGAGCATGAACCCATCTAGAAGAGATTGAGGCCACAAGTGTATGCCCCCAGAGTCTCTTTTCAACCCTAGGTCCTTCAACAGGTCCTCATCGAGCATGGTCTAAAGACCCTACACCATCTTGGTTGGCCACCTCTAAACACTCTCTAGCATTTAGGATTCTTGACCCTCCCTAAAGGGTGGTACCTAGCACTAGGCCCCACATGTGGCATGACTAGGGTAGAGGGTAGAGGGACATCAGCTTCCCAAAACCCTGGATTCTCTGTCTTCGTGGAGCCCTATATTTCACTAGCTTTCTTGAGTAGCAAGTCACACTGTTGACTCATATTGAGTTTGGGAGCCAATAATGCCTCCCCAGATCCTCGTCAGACAAACACCTGTCTGAACATACCTCTGCCATCTTGTACTTGTCCTCCAGGGGTGTGCTAGTAAACATTTAACGATTGGCTCTCCAGAAAACACCAATTATAAACAAGACTCAGTTTTAAGTTTAATGTGCATTATGAACATGTTCTCCATCACCTTCTGAAGTCTGGACAATCACAAATAAAAACCAAGTCCTGATTTGTAGCATTGGTTGATTTTGAAGGCATAAATGCTTGCACTGAAAATTTACCCATCAGCTTTCACAAGCTGGTCCAGCAAACTCCATGTGCCTCTGCTGGTGACCCTGAGTGGAGACTTTATGTTGATCAATACTAAATTTCATCTTCTTGGTTTTACCCCAGTGTCTGTCAAGATCTCTGTGTCCCCAGTCTGCCATCCAGCAGGGGAGCTGTCTCTCTCAGCTTCACACTCCAAGACCTACCTCCCTGAGGACCAGGCATGGTGTGTGCCCACCATCACGTGACTACCAGGCATTGGTGACCTGGTGACATTAGGATGAAGCCTTGATGAGTCATGGAAGGGTTACCTGAAGGGTAGATTGGGGAGAGAAGGGCAGCCTGTTCCCTTTCCCTTGGGGACTGATTATGTCTGTATGTGCCAGAGCTTCCAGTCAGTCTTTAGACTGTGGGAAAGTCACACCCCTGTCCCCACTCTGAGCCTCAGTTTCCCCATCTGTAAACTGAGGATCCTAAAATTTGTACTACCTACCTTATAGTCTAGTCATGAGAATTTAAAAAAAAATGTGGGTGATGCAGGTTATGAATGTCATGGGAAGATATCAGAATGGGGGAGGGACACATCATGCCATAGCGATCCACAGCAGAGGATGAATGGGCATTTAGTAGGCACTTACTATGTTCTAGGCTGTGCTAAGCACTGAGAACCCAGTTTCAAGCAGAAAGAAAGATGGTCCCTGCCTCAGGAAGCTTACATTCTAACAGAGGGAAATGGCACCAAAAAGGAGCTGAAGAGCTGGGGAAAGGTGATAGGAGAGAAAGTTGGGAGGTCAGAGCTCAGCCTGGAGGGGAATGAAAACATGCCTGTTCACCTCAAGGTGATGAACCAGCCAGGCAGAGGGAGAGGCTGCAGGTTGGACAGTACTGCAAGTGTGAGAAATCCAGGGGGTAGTGATTCCAGAGTGAAGATGTTTGTGGGCCATGAAAGACAAAGTTCAGAGTCAGAAATGCAGCTGAGAGAGGAATTAAATCAGTGAATAAGAAGGAGATCTGGAAGATATAGACAGATAGATAGATAGATAGATAGATAGATAGATAGATAGATAGATAGATAGATAGATGGATGGATGGATGGATGGATGGATGGATGGATGGATGGATGGATGGATGGATGGATGGATGGATGGATGGATGGATAAATAGATAGATAGATGGATGGATGGATGGATGGATGGATGGATGGATGGATGGATGGAAACATGGAAAAAAGAGAGAAAGGAGTGAAGGAAGAAGAGAAAGAAAGAGAGAAAAAGGAAGGAAGGAAGGAAGGAAGGAAGGAAGGAAGGAAGGAAGGAAGGAAGGAAGGAAGGAAGTTGGATGGATGGAAACAAAAAGGAGAAGCAAGGCAACTCCTACATTTGTGGAGTTTCCATTCCAAAAGGGAACTAAACAGGAGTGAGGTGGAAGGGAACCTTCTTGGGGTGAGGCTGTTGTCATGGACATAGAGAGGTCCAGAGAATGAGGAGTGGAGTGTTGCACTTGGTCCAGAGGGCAGACATAGGAAGAGTGGGGACAAGTTGTGGAGAGGAAGGGTTTACAACTATCCGAAAGTGGGATGGACTTCCAGGAGAGTGGGTGGGCTCCCCTTCACTCTAGCCATTTCACAGAGGAGTACTTGGGAATTTGGGCGAACAGATTCTTATTCAGGTATGGAGCTGGGCTTATTGCCTCCTCTGGGATCACTGCCAGCTTTGAGATCCTGGAATGTCTGAGAAAACCTTGCCCAAACTCACAAAGCAACTGATGAGCCTGGATTGGGAATCAATTCTCCTGGCCGCTGCAAACCCAGAGGTCGACATAAGGACACCTGTGAAGGAGATGTGGTAAGTAGTTGAGACCTGAGTCACGAGAATCAGGGGTGCAAGGACTGCTGTTTCCAGAGCTGGCTCATCACACTTAAGTGTGCCCACCTGGCATGGAACCTAATGCCTAGCAGTTCTCTGGGAAATCCCTGAATTTGGGAACAAGAGATGGGTATAATAGGAAAAGGCATTGGAATCAGAGGACGTGGCTGTGAGTCCCATCTCTGACATGATCTGCATGACCTCCACAAGTCCCTTCACCTTGCTGGCTCTTAATTTCCCTATCTGTCAAAAGAGGACAAGAAGCCTCCCTCTATACCTTAGAGAGCTTTTTCAAGGAGTACACTTTCTAAGTCTTAAAGGATCTCCAGGAATATGAGGCATTTGGCATCATTTCTAGAATTTCCTTCTATAATTCTGGGAGATGTAGACCAATAGTCTCTAACAGGACCCGCAGACCCACCATACTCAAACCCTCTCCTACCTCACAGAAGGAGACTCCTGGTCATCAATCACAACCCACCCGCAGACTGGGCACAATGATCCCTTCATCCAATCTTGAAATAAATGAGGTGCCAACCTGCCCTGGCAGACAGATGGCTTCAGTCCTTCAGCATCCTGTGTGTGACAGAATAAGTATGTGGCATGACCCCAAGAATGCAGATTATGAGGAATAGGCAATGATCATTAGATCTCAGCTGATAAGACCCTGTTATACTTGGCTGAAGGAGAGCAGAGAGGCTGGCCATGCCACTCAGGAGTCCAAAGGAAGCCAAGCAAAGCTCTGCCGTCCCCTCCTCTCTGCTCACTGACTTTCTCTGTCCGTGGTCACCTGGGAGGGGGTCAGTCAAAATACATCCCAAGGTGGGCCCATATAGAGTGGTGGCAGAGGGCTCCCAGACGGCATCTTCAGCACTACCCCTCCCCTCCACTTACCACATCCCCTCCCAAGTACAGAGAAGGTGACCTCCCAGTCCTCACGGCCTGCCTCCCTGTCTGAGGCTCCTCGGCTTCCCTTCAATAGCAGGGCAGGGTCCAGAGCAGGTGCTTATCAGACTGAGCTTAGTAAAACTGGACCCCTTTGGGGCAGAGCCCCATGCTAGGCACAAGGGCAGACAGACCAGTGAGACAGTGCCCTCACCGTCAGGGGCTCAGACTCTGGGAAGGGACACAATCCAGAGACAAATCATGAGAGGAAACGACAGGCTGGGATGGGATGGGGCACAGGGGCCCCCAGCTGGAAGGGACCCCAGAGATCTGTCCAAACATCATCCAGGAGGAGGCACAATCTCCTTCCTGAGGACAGCAGCCCACTCCTCTTACAGATAGCTCTCCTTACCTTTCCCCAACTTCCCCCACTGCTCCTGGCTCTGTCCTCTGGGGCCTCTGCTTGGGGAGAGCCCTTGAAATTCTTACAGACCATGGAGGGGGGAACCAGACCAAGCAGGCTAAGCATTCTGATGAGCAACCTTGTGTCCTCCCTCAAACGCAGGGTCCAGAAGTGAACAGGATCCTCCAGGTGTGGTCTGAGGGGGGGCTTGAGCCCAACTAGGATCACAAGACTGTTAAAACTGGAAGAAGTCTTAGAAGTGATCAAGTCCCATCCCTAGGTCCAGAGAGGGCAAGAAAGTTGCCCAGGGTCACATAGCAAGTGAGGGAGGCGGGGACACATTCAGATTCAGAACAAGTCAGACAAACAGCTGGAAACGTGTGTGAAGGGAGGTGGCAACAAGATAGGACTGCCTCGGGACGTAGGGAGTTCCTGGTCACTGGGGGTCTGAGCTGAGGCCCAATGGCCACTCGTCAATCAGGGACATTAGGAGGAAATGCTTGTTTAGGTACGGGTCGTACCAGATGAAACAGTATAGGAAGGAAGGAAGGAAGGAAGGAAGGAAGGAAGGAAGGAAGGAAGGAAGGAAGGAAGGAAGGAAGGAAGGAAGGAAGGAAGGAAGGAAGGAAGGAAGGAAGGAAGGAAGGAAGGAAGGAAGGAAGGATTTATTCCATGCTTACTGTATGCCAGGCACCAGCCTCGGGGACAAGGATACTTGAGCAAGCAAGGTCTGTCCCACCCCTGAGATTGTGGATTTGGAGAAGGGAGAACTTCCCCCTCCAAGGCCCAGCAGAAGAGCAGGTAGACTTTGGATGGATGGATTTGTTGGAAACGATGTGTCATCTCATAGGCTGGTCAAAGTAAGTAGGCTGCTAAGGGTGTCTCTGTGCTCCTGAGTGCCCATCTTCCCTCAGACTGTGGTGGATTAGGTGTTGACCTACTAAGTGCCTTTAACACAAGAAGCCTTTTCTGGAGAAGCTGGATGGAGGACGCCCCAATGAGGAACACCACCAAGGTCCCAAGGCAGGAATGACAAAAGGGGCCCCGGACCCTCCCGTCCAGTTCAGGGCTCATTCTTCCCCAGGTGCACAGAAAATAGTAGGCAGCCATTGCCCAAGGCACTCACAATAGGCTAGACAAAACAGCTGAAAACATGTAGGGGCAGGCCACTCTCGCCTGCTGGGACAAGCAAAGTGGGGATGACCTCAGCGTCCTCTTCTAGCTCAGGTCCCAGTGGTTTTCTGACCCCTAGGTTTACAAAGATGATGTCACCGAGCCTCCAGTGACTGGCAGAGGAAACGAGAGGTCAGCAGTGATGACTTTGGATGGTTTTTCCCACTGAACACAATCCCCGATCCCGCTGCATGCCCAGGCACCTGGCAGCCTGCTGAGGCCAACCCAAATATTTCGGTTTTATATGAAATGGAAAGGCAGAGAAGCCGCTTTCTTAGAAATGCTCATTTTTTCCTGGGAACACTGCTGCAGACAATCTCAAAACAAGAGATTAAATACAGACACTGTCCACTCTTGGTTCCAGTTGGAACCCAGACTCACATCCACCTGCTGTCTGTCCTGGGATCTGGCCTCACTGCCTCCAGGGAGGCTCAAAGCTTCCATTCTGGGTGATAACCCATGGGAATGACCTCCCTCAAAGGCAAAAGTACCATCCACCCCATGTTAGATGGGACCATGAGCATGCACGCCTCCTCTGCCCTATCTACAGAGCTAAAAAGTCACCCCAAGCAAGCTCCTCAAACATCAGTGATGCCCCTCGGGCTGCCAGAGCTAAGGTGTCAGCCTGCAGAAAGGATGGCTGGAGGAGTGGACAGCTCCTCAACAAGGATTGATAGAGGGCCTACTATGTGCCAGGCACTGTGCATATGCTCCTGGGGGAGATAATAAGGGCACATGTGGGAATACCTACACAGATCTCTATTTAAAGTAGCTGAATACAGGGTGGTTGAACAAGGAGGGCACCAGCGCCAGGGGCAGCAGGGAACCAGAGAGGTCTCATGCAGAAGGAGGACGTCAGCCACCATGTTCCAGGCATGGGGGACGGCCAGTATGAAGGTCCAGAGAGAGCGCAAAGACTCAGATGAGGAACAGAAAGAGAGGGAGGGATGAGCCCAGCTCTGCTCAGTGCTGAGAGGCAGAACCAAGGGACAGTAGAATGTTCAGAGCCCAGCTCGGGTGTGACAGCAGAAGAAACTGCCCCCTGGTCAGAACCATCCCAGCATGGAAGGGGCCGCCTTGGGAGGCTGTGCCTCCTCCTCCTGGGAGGCCTTCAAGCAGAGGCCCAAGGTCAGAGGCTTTGTAGGGAGATTCTTGCTTGGATGTGACTCACAGCAGACGCCACCGAGGTCTCCCCCAACCTTGAGCCTGTGATATTCACTTTTCTGTGTCATACAAACTAGAGCTGGAAAGACCTTAGAAGTAAATTGAGCCCAACCTCCTCATTTTACACATGAGGAAACTGAGGCACAGGAGCATGGAGTGATTTGCTCAAGTCCACAGAGACAATGAGCATCTGAGGCAGGATTTGCACCCAGGTCCTGTGAGTGCAGAGGGATCGCTCAGGCCCTTCTAGTCCTAAATTAGATGATCTGTAGTTTGGCAATCAGTTGCTGGGTGTTCTTCTCTCTAGTGACATAACCAGGACCCATTTTGCCTCAAACTTTTTGGAGTAACAATTCCACCTGCAGGTAAATCTGAAGGCGTGTCTTAAAGCCTCAGAAAGGGAATACTTCAAGCCTTCCCCACTTCCCTGGAGCCCCAGGAGAGATTGAGCCACACTGCGAATGAGACCCCTCACCACAGCTAGCAGAGAAACAGGTTCATTCAGAGTGACCACTGCCCAAGCTGGCGCCTGGGGAAAATACCTGACATTGAACAAGTTCCAAAATGGTGCCCATAGAAGGTGCAAGGGGGAGCCCGGGTCAGCTCTGAGGCTTGGATACGATTATCTGCCCTGTGTTCCAGACTGGGCTGAGTCCTGTGCTCCCCAGTGAGCAACACTAAGTCACTGAGGGTCAGCCCTCAGAACCTGGCAGCACCCCGGGGCCTTCTGACTCACTATCTCCTACCCCAGCCACCAAGCTGCGGTCCTCCCCTCTCCCTCCTCCTCCTCCTCTTCCTCCTCCCCCTCTCTGCTTCCTCGCTCTCTCTCCCTCTGTCTCTCTGTCCCTCACTCACATTAACACACACACACACACACACACACACACACACACACACACATACCCCTCCAGTGGCTTTCTAGTGGATTCCAGGTCCAAATACAAAACCCTGTTATTCAAAGCTCTTCATAACCTACTTCCCTCCAAGTCTTCTCACACCTTACAGCACCATCCCACACACACCTAAGTTTTGATCCAGTGACTCCGGCAGGCCTCCTGGCTGTGCCTCTAACACAACCCTGCATCTCCTGACTCCAGGCATTTGCTCTGGCTGTGCTCCCTACCTGGAATGCCCTCTCTCCTCATCTCTGCCTCCTGCCTCCTTCAAGTCCCTCTCAAACCCCAGCTTCTTTATGAAGTCCTCCTTAATCCCTCTTGTTTCTGGTGCCTTTTCCTTGCTAGTTATCTCCAATTTATTCCATCTGTGTCTTGTTTTTGCATAGTTGTTTGCAGCCTCATCCATGCTCCTGTCTTTTACCTTCCTTGGTATCCCAGCACTTTGCACAATACGTAGGCGCACAGTAGGCACTTCAGGAATGTGGACTGACTACACAGTTTCTGAAGTCTTTATCAGTTTTGGCAACTTCGTATAGCAGAGACTTGACTTACTGACCAAAACCCCGGCTTCGAGGCCAGCTTCTGCCCACTCGTGTCCTTAAGCAGCTCACTTTCCTCTCTGGGTCTCAGTTTCCTCTCTGTTTCTGCCCACTCATGTCCTTAAGCAGTTCACTTTCCTCTCTGGGTCTCAGTTTCCTCTCTGCTTCTGCCCACTCGTGTCCTTAAGCAGCTCACTTTCCTCTCTGGGTCTCAGTTTCCTCTCTAAGCAGCTCACTTTCCTCTCTGGGTCTCAGTTTCCTCTCTAAGCAGCTCACTTTCCTCTCTGGGTCTCAGTTTCCTCTCTGCTTCTGCCCACTCGTGTCCTTAAGCAGCTCACTTTCCTCTCTGGGTCTCAGTTTCCTCTCTGCTTCTGCCCACTCGTGTCCTTAAGCAGCTCACTTTCCTCTCTGGGTCTCAGTTTCCTCTCTAAGCAGCTCACTTTCCTCTCTGGGTCTCAGTTTCCTCTCTGCTTCTGCCCACTCGTGTCCTTAAGCAGCTCACTTTCCTCTCTGGGTCTCACTTTCCTCTCTGGGTCTCAGTTTCCTCTCTGGGTCTCACTTTCCTCTCTGGGTCTCAGTTTCCTCTCTGCTTCTGCCCACTCGTGTCCTTAAGCAGCTCACTTTCCTCTCTGGGTCTCAGTTTCCTCTCTGCTTCTGCCCACTCGTGTCCTTAAGCAGCTCACTTTCCTCTCTGGGTCTCAGTTTCCTCTCTGCTTCTGCCCACTCGTGTCCTTAAGCAGCTCACTTTCCTCTCTGGGTCTCACTTTCCTCTCTGGGTCTCAGTTTCCTCTCTGGGTCTCACTTTCCTCTCTGGGTCTCAGTTTCCTCTCTGCTTCTGCCCACTCGTGTCCTTAAGCAGCTCACTTTCCTCTCTGGGTCTCAGTTTCCTCTCTGCTTCTGCCCACTCGTGTCCTTAAGCAGCTCACTTTCCTCTCTGGGTCTCAGTTTCCTCTCTGCTTCTGCCCACTCGTGTCCTTAAGCAGCTCACTTTCCTCTCTGGGTCTCAGTTTCCTCTCTGCTTCTGCCCACTCGTGTCCTTAAGCAGCTCACTTTCCTCTCTGGGTCTCACTTTCCTCTCTGGGTCTCAGTTTCCTCTCTGGGTCTCACTTTCCTCTCTGGGTCTCAGTTTCCTCTCTGCTTCTGCCCACTCGTGTCCTTAAGCAGCTCACTTTCCTCTCTGGGTCTCAGTTTCCTCTCTGTTTCTGCCCACTCGTGTCCTTAAGCAGCTCACTTTCCTCTCTGGGTCTCAGTTTCCTCTCTGCTTCTGCCCACTCGTGTCCTTAAGCAGCTCACTTTCCTCTCTGGGTCTCAGTTTCCTCTCTGGGTCTCACTTTCCTCTCTGGGTCTCAGTTTCCTCTCTGGGTCTCACTTTCCTCTCTGGGTCTCAGTTTCCTCTCTGGGTCTCACTTTCCTCTCTGGGTCTCACTTTCCTCTCTGGGTCTCAGTTTCCTCTCTGGGTCTCGGGGCCAGCAATCTCTGCCTCGTGTCCGGTGAAGGCTTCGTCACAAGTTCCAGGGAAATCTCACTTATAAACGCTGCTTTCTGTGTAGCTGATGTTTATTGCCACGAACCTTCTCTAGGACTGAGGAAAGGGCCCTGTCCTTGGAAGGGGCTTAACGGGCCATGGGGCTGGGGGCTCGTGAGCATGCACGAACTTCGGAGCAAGTGCAGACATTTGGGTAGGGTTGTCTACTTTTTATCTAGGACTTGGGGGGGGAGGCAAAACAGGGAAGAGTCTGGGGACAATATAATCAATCCTGCACTGCATATGGCGAGCTTTGGTGACTCCACGACATCCTGCTTGAAATGGCCCATAGTCAGCGGATGATGCAAACCTGGAGCCCCAGAGAGAGGCCACTCTAGAACTAGACATCTTGGAATCATCTGCATGGACATGATAGAGGAATCATGGGAGCTGATGAGGCCCCTGAGAGAAAAATATGGATGGACAGACAGATGGACAGATGGATGGACAGATAGGTGGACAGAGAGACAGAAAGATGCACAGACCCAGAAGGCTCAGGACAAGTAGAAAAGGGCAGCTCCAGTCAGCCAGTCAATACATCTTTATTAAGTAACCCACAATGTCCCAGATTAAGTGCTAAATGCTGGGAATACAATACAGAAAGGAAAGACTGAGGCTGTCCTCAAGGCACTTATAATCCAAGGGAGGAAAACAACACACAAAAGATGGGAAAGGGGGTGGGGAGGAGAGGTGGGGGTCTGATGGAGAAGTCAAAGGAGAGTGACTGGGGGACAGAGAAAGAGATGGCCAGGGCCCCCCTTAAATGGAGGCTTGGGAGCTCAATCCACCCTCCATTTGGAAGGGGTGTGAATACCAAGGCTGGTTCAGTCTTGAAGATGGGCACATTTCCCAGTTACCAGCTTCCCAGGGGGTAGCCACCAGAATCTTGAACCAAAGGCTGCTGACTCCAATACAGCACTCTCCCTCTGACACCATCCTACCTCATCTTAGAATATTAGGTCTGGGGGTTGGGCTTCAGACCATGGCAGATGGAATGTCAGAGTGGAAGGAACCTTGGAACAGAAAATGTCTGAGGTGGCGGGGGCTTAGAATGGAGAAAGTTAAACCATGATGAAAACTGGAAGGAATGTAGAGATATCTGATCTGACTCTGTTATTCAACACATGAGGGAAATGATTTGTCCAAGGTCTGCCAGGCCCTAACTGGATCACCCTGGTGTCCCGACAGGCTGATGATCCAGGTCACCCACCACCCATTAACCAGGGATCTCTCCTCACTGAAGCACCAGGCTGCAGGCAGATCATCCCAGGGCTGCAAATTCTTTAGGATTTTATAACTGAGAATTCTGACAAGTCACAAAATACTCCAAGGAAAGGCTGGTCCAGTGTCCACCCAAGAGGGCAAGCCCTCTGCTCTCCCTGCAAGATGGGTGTAGGGAGAAACCTCAGGAAGGTTGACCTCGAAGGCCATGTTTTCTTCACCTAGGGTGTTATTCTTCAGGTCACACCATGAAGCTGGAGCCCAGCTCTGGGACCAATGATTCTCGAAAAGAAAGCTGCCTTGACCTCCAGGGATGCCATTACCAGGGCCTGATGGCTAAAATGTCCAGGCTGTGATTGGCTCCTGGCCCCCTGGGGGATGGGCTTTACTGGTATAGTCCTGGGCAGCTCACAAGTTGGATCTTAGGCCTAGAGCTGGCCACACCTCAGAGGGCACCTAACCCTAACCCTCCATTTTTCAGAGGAGGAAACCAAGGCCCAGGAAAGTAAAGAGACCTTGTGGGCCTTCGGCTCTTCACACCTAAAACTGGCCTGGACGGGGCAATGTCCAGACGGAAAAGCCAGGCTTAGCCCCATTTTACAGATGACAGTGACCTGCCTCAGCTCCCACAGGCAGAAGGTGCTTTCCATTCTGCATCTTCTGACCCTGAATCCTGCAAGTTACCTATTGTGCCACCCACCCCACCCAGACCTGAGCCTTCAGCTCTTTCCACTGAAGCATAGTCTGAAAGCCTCCAATGTCCATTCTGACAAGGATCCACCCTTATCCCACCACCCACAGTGTGGGACCTCTTCTGCCCTGGGCATGGGGAATCCAAAACCCAGGCTTGTTTCCTTGTCTGTAGACTCCTCTGACAGGGCAGCAGAGGCAATGCACAGTCCTGGAGGAGGGGAATGTGGAAAGCCAGTATTTAAAGTCATTCTTCCTTCTCTGTCTCCCTGGGTCAGGTCCAAGGTCATCCATCTACCACAAGCCAAAGACTGGGCACTGTACCCTCTATGCATTTCACCAGCCTTCAGCCCCCCAGGGCCCTGTATGTATCAGAGTAGATGATTCCAAATTGGCTGGTAATGGGAGCTGAGCTGCCCTGGGCCTCTGCTCTCTGGGCCAGACTTCCCATTTCTTTACTGCTAAGGGGTCAAGAACCATGACCCCGGGCTCTGGCCTTCCTCCTTGCTCTCCCTTCAGAACCCCAGACTCTGCCCCTACCCCCTCATAGGGAGGGAAGCTTTGCTACACAGTGCCTAGAACCAGGACTGTGAGGTCCTCCCCGCCATGTCTAACCCATGTTCAGACAAAGCACAAAGGCCCCTAGAATTGCCTGAGCCTTAGCCCCACCTCTGCCTCCTGACACAGACCTGCCCTGAGCCACTGATCTGTCACCGCTCAGGCCCCTCCATCTCCAGTGTCCCCCCTTGATAAAGTTCTCTCTGAGATCCAGCGAGCCTGCACCCCTCTCCAGCACCTGCCCCTCAAGTCATGCCTAAAGGTTTGCTTTCCCAGGCAGTGCATAGTGACACAGTCAGCAGGGTATATGTTGGACAGCACGGAGGCCAGCCAAATATTTCTGGGTAATTTCTGCCATCATGGGGGAGGCTGGGAGGCCCTGCAGGGCCACAGGCCTCAGGCTGTTTCTCGTTAAGAACCCTCTAAAAGCAACAAAGCACTTCTATGAATTACCAACAAAATTATGTTTGAAGTTGGCGTGACCCCCAAGGCTTGTCAAAAAGGGCTTAGAGAAGAATGTACCTGGATGAATTTGCACACACCAAGCATGCCTGGTGGCTCCGAGCACCCCATTCTCCCCACTCCAAACCCCCCAGAGGGGGAAGAGACTGGAGAGTGGGGTCCCCAGGCCCAGGGCCTTAGGCTCAGGCTGGGCCAGGACTTGCAGTCAAAGATCTCCTGGGGCTTTTCACAGTGATGTATAAAGCACACGATTCTCTCCAGACCCCATGAAGCCTCATAAGTAACTGGAGAAAATGAGCCATGAAAGAAGAGACAGAGAAAGGCAAGGAGAATGGGGGTGGGGAGGGGCAGATACAGGCCTGGGAGGGGGCAGGCAGTCAGCAGTGCCTTGGGAATGGACCCTTTTAGAGCCAATGAGAGCCTGAGCAGGCACAGAGGAAGAGGTAGACACTAGAAGAGAATGAGAAGGACTGGCTTCCTCCCCCCCCTCCCCCCCCACCCCCCCACCCCCCAACCTTTCCAGGCCATAAGCAGCTTCCTTCAAGACTCATCTCAACCCCCACGGCCAGCAGCAGGTCCTTCCGGTTGTCCCTCCACCCCACCTCCAGCTTCACCCATTGCCTTGCCTCTGAGTTGACCTTCCAGATTCACTGTAATTATCTGGTAAGTACCTGGCTATTGACACATGAATCTCCACATTAAAAAAGAATTTAAGTGTAATCTCCTTGACAGAAAGGACCAGTTTTCCTCTATTTGGATCTCTGATGCTTAGCCCAGTGCCAGGCACAGAACAGATGTTTCGTAAACATCTGGTCAATTGGTCAATTGACTGACTGAGTGATGGACTGAGAGGGGAAGGGTAGGTCCAAGCCTGAGGGGGAGGCGGCATCAGATGTGACCACCAGAGGGAGACAAATTCCAATTCATTCCCCTGCACAATTTGATGCTAAGCTCTGCTGTTTCTAGCTGCTGACAGTGCTTTCTGCACCCTCTCAATTCAGCAGCCTGGGACAAAAATGTGAATCACCCCCCAGCTCTGGATGGATCTCTTCAGGATTGGACATGGAAGCTGGAATGGTCTTTCAGGGTCAAGTGGCTCCCTCAGCTCAGTGCTGCAGAAACTGAAGCCCAGAGAGGCGAAGAGTCCACAGCCATACAGTCAGGAAGTGGAACAGCTGGATTTGAACCCAGACCCTTGGACCTGTCCACTGTACCACAATGCCTTCCTCCTCAATCTGGCTCACATCCCTACTCTCTCCTTGCTCCAATGAATCTGCAGAGGAAGTGACACCCCCCCAATCACACTGGGCCTGTCCCTTTTGGTTTTCCCTTCAGTACTTTCTGTCAACACCTCCAAGTAACTGTTACAGTCCCCTGCCACTGCTCACCCCCATCTCTCCCCAGAACCTCCTCTCTGCCCATTCTCAGTTCTCACATGCACGCCCAAAGGAAAAGGGAAGCCTTCCAAGATGCACCAGGCATCCCTGGGCTTGGCGTGAGTAATGGCCAGCAATGTCCAACATGGGAAACAGACCAGGAACCTGCCTGAGCGTCCTCATCCCAGAGTTCCATGGGAATTGGAGGGAAGGGGCAGTGTTAGTCATAGGAACATAATGGTTCTTCCAGGAAAATTGGGCAGATGGCCACTTCTCCGTTGGAGACAAGAACATAGCATAGGGAAAATCCTCATCAGGAGAAAATACTCAGTCTCTCTGCCATGGATGCCTTGCATCCTTCCAAAACAGCCTACCAAGGCATGCTCAGACACTCAGACACCAAGTTGTAGCTCACCCTGTTCTGTTCTGGACACTTGGTCACCTTTTCTCAGGAGACCTCATGCTTGGCATCTTGTCTTCTACTAATCCAGTACCATAGTGAGGAGGGGGGGGAGGGGGGCACTGGACTCTTGAGCTGCGGGATCTGGAGTTCTCACTGACATGACTACCTCCAAAGCCACTGGTTCTATTGACATGTAACCCAACAGGTATGACTTGATCTTTTTAAATAAATCCCACGATTCACTTTCTGTGAGCATCATCTATCTTTAGCCGATGATCCAACGTTCCTACGACCCTTTTGAATTCTTTAATGATTTACTTTGTTTTTTGTTAATTGTTTCATTATTTATTCACACTTGATTAACTTTTAGGGGACCGTTGGTGGCGCAGTAGATAGAGCATGAAGCCTGGAGTCTGGAAGACCTGAGTTCAAACCTGGCCTCAGACACTTACTAGCTGTGTGACTCTGGGCAAGTCACTTAACCTCTGCCTGATTCAATTTCTTCAACTATAAAATGGGGATCATAATACCACCTACCTATATAACCACCTATCACAGATGTAGAATTGTTTTAGAATCAAATGAGACAGTATTAGCTCAGTGCCTGGAGCATGGTAGGTGCTTAATAAATGCTTGTTTTCTTCTTCAGAACATAGAACATGGAACGCTAGAACTGAGAGGGACATTAGAACAAACAATATAGAAAGTCAGCAATGGGAGGAACCTTAGAACAAGAACCATAAAATGTCAATGCTGGAAGGGAACTTAGAATAATGACTGTCAGAGCTGGAAGAGACCCTGCATCTAGACCAGACAACTCATCTTACAGAGGACAAAACTTGGACACAAGAGAGGGGTGGGGACTCTCTGAAGGTCCCACAGCTGGCTACTTAATGGCAGAGCTTGGGGTCAAACCCATATCTCCTGACCTCCAGTCTAACATCCTCTGCCAATTCAGAGATAGAGGTGGGGGCGGGGAAGCAAAGTAGAAGGGAAGGGGAGGGAAGGGGGGAGGGGAGGGGAGTAAAACTTTTTTCCCAGCTTATCATTACACTTTGTCTCTGATTGGAGGGTGAAACCCTGAACTCCAAAACCTCCATTAAAGAATGGCGCTCAGCTCAGATGTCTTCCATTTTCTTCCCTGGCTCTGCACCACTCTGGGACTTCTCTGCCTTCTACACTATGCCCCCACATCGGGTATGTTCCCCGTCCCTATTATGAGCTTCCTTTTTATGTTGTCTTTCCTCATTGGCTGGTAAGCTCCTTGAAGGCAAGGATTGTCTTTCTTTTTTCCCATTTGTATCCCCAGGGCTTAGCACAGTGCCTAGCAGAGTTGTCATTCAGTCATTCAGTCATGTCCAATTCTTCATGACCTCACGGACCATAGCACACCAGGTCGTCCTACCCTCCACTATCTCTCAAAGTCTGTCCCAGCTCATATTCATTCCTTCCATGACACTCTCCACCAGTCTCCTCCTCCTCCTCCATCCCGTTCTCCTTTTGCCTTCAATCTTTCCTAACATCAGGGCCCTTTCCAGTGAGTCCCATCTTTTCATTATGTGGCCAAAGCATTTCAGCTTAAGCTTTGGTATTTGTCCTTCCCATAAATAGCCTTAATTCAATTTTTTTAGGTAGTGACTGATGTGATCTCCTTGTTGTCCAAGGGACCCTCAAAAGTCTTCTCTAGACTCACAATTTGAAAACATCAGTTCCACAGCACTGAGCTTTATTTATAGTCCAACTCTCACAGCCATATATTGCTACTGGAGAAACCATAGCTCCAAATATACAGATGTTTGTCAGCAAGGTGACATCTCTGCTTTTTAGTGAGCTGTGCAGATTTCCATAACTTTCCTTAAAAAGAAACAACCGTCTCTTCATGGTTGCACTCACTGCCGTCAGTGATCTTTGAGCGCAAGAACAGAAAAGCTGATACTATTTCCATCTCTCCCTCTATTTGCCAGAAGTACCAAGATCTTCACTGTTTTATGTTAAACTTCAAGCTTTTACATTCTACTCTTTCACTCTTATCAAGAGTCTTCTTAATGGTTCTTCACTTTCTGCTGTCCGTGGCATCATCTACATCCCTGAGATTGTTGATATTTCTCCCAGAAACCTTAATTCTGACTTTTGAGTCATCCAGCCTGGCATTTCATATGATGCAAATAAGTTAATTAAATAAGGTGACAATGTACAGACTTTTCATATTGCTTTCCCAATCTCATATCACTCAGTTCTGCCATGTTGGGTTCTAACTGTTGTTTCTTGGCCAGAATACAGGTTCTTCAGGAGACAAGTAAGATAATCTGGTGCTCCCACCTCTTTGAGAACTCACCACATTTTGTTGTGATCCGCACTGTAGTCACTGAAGCAGAAGGAAATATTTTTTCTGGAACTCCCTTATTTTCTCCATTATCCAGTGAATGTTGGCAATTCGGTCTCTAGTTTCTCTGCCTCTTGGCAAGCCCGCTCTCTTGGTAATTCTTGGTTCACATATTGCTAAAGTCTGGCTTGCAGAACCTTAAGCAAAACCTTGCTACCATGTAAAATGAGCACAGCTGCTTCATAATTTGAACATACTTTGCCATTGTCCGTTTTTATTTTTTTATTAAAACTTAAATACATAATAAAAAAGAAACATTGTAAACATATATAAAATAAGAAAAGAAAAAAACATGTCATATGCACAGCAGAACATAAGAGAGGATTCAAAATATATAGCAATAAATTTCCATTTCAAGAAAGCCTATGTATTAAATACTACAAGTTGTGTTGAGAGCTGTCCATCTTTACTAACTTGTGGATTTGTCTTTTGTTCTCTGTTATTCACTTTTTACTTTTTCCCCCCTGCCTCCCCCCTCCTCACCCAGGCTACAATTAAATGTGGTTATATTTATAGATAGACACACACACACATATACATACATAAATACATACTTAGATAAATATATGCTTTCCCTAACAGATTCTACTCCTAATCTTTGCTTTTATTTTTGTATGTATCTCTTATTTCCTATACCTCCCGACTTCTCTACTTCTGCTCACTACCTTGCCCTGCTATTACTTACCCTACCCACCTTTATCCTCCCATTTCCATAAACCTAAGCACACTTTTATGCTTAGGTCAAAGCCCCTTTGACCCCTTTGACCTAGTACCTCACCCTCCTCTTGTTGCTGTTGTCCTGTGTTTTTTAAAATAAGGTCCTGGAAGTGTGACGGTTGATCGAATGGCTAATTTGTTTTACATTCAAGATGATGCTTAACTTTGCTGGCTATGATATTTTCTGTCAGAACCCCAGTCCTTTTGCTCATTGATATATAGTGTTCCAAGACCTGTGGTCCTTTAATGTCTCCATTGCTAGGTCTTCTGTGAATCTAATTGTGCCACTATCATATTTAAATTATTTTTCTTGTTTCTCTTAATATCTTATCCTTTAACTGGGGCATTTGGAATTTGACTATAATATTCCTATGAGTTTTTCTCATAGGATCTCTTTCAAGGGTGATTGATGGATTTTTTTCTATTTCTACTTCTCCTCTACCCCACCCCTTGTTCTAATGCTTCAAGACAATTTTCTTTAATTGTTTCTTGTATTATTATAACAAGATTCTTTTTTTTGCATCATAGCTTTAGGCAGTCTATTTATTCTTATATTTCCTCTTCATGATCTGTTCTCCAGATCAGTTGCTTTTATTATGTTTCACTTTGTCTTCTATTTTTTCATTCTTCATGTTTTGTTTAATCAGTTCTTGGTCTCTTATAACTTTGATGACTTCCCCTTGCTCAATTCTAATCTTTAATGTGTCATTTTCATCCTTAAGATTCTGGATCCCTTTTTCTAATTAGTTGACTTTCTTTTCATATTTTCTTGTTTTTCATGAATTACTTTTTTTTGTTTTTCCTTAATCTCTCTCATTTGATTTTTAAAGACTTCTTAAAGTTCTTCTATAAATTCTTTTTGGGTAGGTGAATTTGATGTTACTCTTTGGGAAGGAAGAGGGTTTCTTTGCTTCAACATTCTCCTCTGAAGATGAACCCCAGTCTTCTATTCCCATAATAACTTTCTGTGGTTGGATTCTTTCTCCTTTGCCTGTGCATTTTTTTTTTTTTGGTGGTAATAGCTTAATTTTTTTTTTAATCAGTTCCTGGGATATGGGGGATGGTGCCTCTGGCCTCAGATCTTCAGTTCTCCCCTCTAGCCTGGAACCAAAGCCAAGCCTCCAGTCTCTATAAGTGCCCATAGTCAGGGGCATCCTATCCCACTTCTTCACTCACCAGGTACATGCTGGTTCCTTCTCACCTCCACCACTCTCCACAGCACAGCTGGATCTGGCATTCCTAGTCAGCAGAGGCCCTCTCAATCTTTCCCAGCTCAGAAGCCCAAATGCCCTCACTATCCCAGGGGTAAAAGTTCCTGTGGCTGGGGTGGAGACAGTCTCCCACCCCGCTAACCCCAGGGCTTGCCACTTGTTGTTTAAGCAGCTTGTGGCTTATTGTTTAAGCAGATCCTAGCTTGGAGGTGTTTATTCTTCACAAAGATCAAACTTCTCTTGGAATTTTCCTTCAGATCTTCTCAAATTATTTCAAATTGTGCTCCTATTATTTTTTTTTTATTTTTTTACCTTCACTTTGTGGGGGAAAATCTTGAAAGCTTGGAATCTTCTGACTTACTCTGTCATCTTCCCAGAACCCTCTCTACCATGACCCTTCTTAGGGATTGGGATGCAAGCTATCTTTTCCAACTCAGTGGCCACTGTTGAGTTTTCCAAATTTGCTGGCATTTGATTGCCTCACTTTAACGTCATCTTTTAGGGTTTTAAATAGCTTAACTAGAATTCCATCATCTCCACTAGCCTGCCTGCTGGCAATGCTTCTTAAGGCCCACTTGACTTATTTCTCCAAGACGTCTGGCTCTAGATCAATAAACACACCATGGTGGTTATTGATGATGTTAAGATCTTTCTTGTACAATTATCTGTATTCTTGTCACCTTTTCTTAACCTCCTCTACTCCTAAGTCTCTACCATTTTTGTCTTTTGTCATTCCATTTTTGCATAAAATTTTTCCTCCATATCTATAATTATCTTGAAGAGATCTCTTGTCTTTCCCATTCTATTGTTTTCTTTTATTTCTTTTCATTGCTCATTTAAGAAAACCTTGTTATCTCTCCTTGCTGTTCTCTGCAATTCTGCACTCCGTCAGGTATAGCTTTCCCTTTCCCCTCCCCCCTTCCTTCCCTTCTTTCCTCGGCCCTCTGTAAGACTTCGTCAGGCAGGCCATTTTGCTTTCTTGTTCTTCGTTTTCTTTGGGATGTTTTTTGTTGCCTCTTCTCCAAAATTGGGAACCTCTGTCCATAGTTCTTCAGACACTCTATCAACCAGATCTAATCCCTTAAACTGACTCATCAATTTCCTTTTCTATTCAGATCTAGGAGGGGCCTATCACATAGTAGGTGCTTAGTAAGTGTTTGTTGCCTGACTAAGATAGACTTTTGGGAGACAGAATAGAGCCAAAATGTTAGGATGTTTATTCCTCAGTCTTGGGAAATGACTTACATTCTGAAGAGACTTGATTACCAGTTTTGGCCAGCAGGAGGAGAAGAGAGCCAAAGAGCTGCTGTAACAGGGTAGTAGATCCTATTTTAAATGTTTCTGTCAATGTATGCTTGTCATTGTTTTGTGCTTAAACATTTATTTAGTGTGGAAGAAATAAATAGCTGCCCTATACCTGGCTCATACTGTACACTGAGTTCCTTTCTGTTCCACTTTTTCGAGGAAACTGTTTAAATCTATCCAGGACAGGTCTGGGGACACCTACACACACAAACACAAACATACACACATATGGGTATGCATGCCCTCAGACAGCAAACCCATAAAGTCAAACAAGCAATTGTTTATTAATTGCCCATGAACAAAAACTCACCAACCATAGCAAAAGCTACCAGAGCCTGTATTCCTCTAGCCCAGCCTAAGCAAGTCCACAGTTGTCTCTGGGCCCCAAGAAGGCCTCAGAAGACTTGTCTGGGGAACCCCAGTATGGCACATGTACCATAGACATAAAGTTTGTACAAAACTCTCATCAGAATGTATCCCCAACCAAATTCAGGCTTTTGTGTGCCTAGACAGTCAATATGCCCCCTAGTCCCTAAAACGCTCCAAGCCATTGTCTCTCCTCTGGACTCTTTCCCTCCTTCCTCGGGCAGTCTTCCCATTTCCATAAATAAAAGCCTGTCTCCTGGCTACCATAGACATCAGTCCATTAAACAGCATTTTCCACACCTCTCGTCCTTGTGCTACTTAGGGAAGAAAAAACATCCAACAGGGAGAGTTATGTCTTTGCAGAACCTTTTCCTCTGAGCTGCCCAAGGAATTAGTCCAGCAAACTAGTCCAAACTTTGCCCAGCTTCCTGCTGGTTCATATGGATATCCTCCCACCCAGCCAAGGCATGTAGAAGCCAAGGGATTTCATGGTCCAAGGCAACCTGCCTTGTGTCTCATCTGTCTTGAATAGGTCCACAGTCAGGACATAGGGATTCTGGGGAAATACTCTGGGTTAGCAACTACCCAGTCACTTTTCAGTATTCTGAATCTTACAGCCACAGGCAATGTCAGGAACAAGCAGCATCCACCATGTTTCCTGCATCCTGAACCCACCTTCTCCTCTCCCATAATTCCCCTGAGCACTTGCCACATTTCAGTCTCAATCTGGATAATTTGTGTTCTTGTCTTAGCTCTCTACTGAAGTTATAGGAGCTGGGGGGGGGGGGGAATTAGAGTACATTTGAACCCCATTATCACCTTAACTTGTTAAAGGAGGAAATAAAGCACAAACACACAGCTGGGCACAGAAATACATCTTACCCAATAGGAAACAGGAAGGAAAGAGAAATGAAAGAAGAGAGTAAACTAAAGGAAGCATTAGCCAGAAGCAAAACAGACTCTTAAAGATAGATTGGGGAGAAAAAAGAAAGATAAATATAAGAGAATAGGATGGATGGAAATAAAGAATTAGCGATCGTAACTGTGAATGTGAATGGGAGAAACTCACCCATAAAATGGAAGAGGATTGCAGAATGACTTAGAATTGAGAACCCAACAATATGTTTTTTATAAGAAACACATTGAAACAGAAAGATGAACATGGAATTAAAATAAAGGCCTGGAACAGAATCTATTATGCTTCAGCTGAAGTAAAGAAGGCAGGGGTAGCAAGCATGATGATGCTGAAGAGGCCGAAGTTGATCAGTTCTATGAACAGTTACAACATCTTCTAGAAATAATACAGAAAAGATATCACATTCATCACAGAGGATTGGAATACTAAAGTAGAAAATCAGAAGGAAATTGGAATAACAAGGAAGTTTGGCCTTAGAGTACAAAATGAAGCAGAGCAGGGACTGATAGAGTTTTGTCAAGATAACTCCCTCGTCATACCAAACACTCTTTTTCAACAACCCAAAAGGCGACTCTATACATGGACATCACCAGATGGTCAATATTAAAATCAGATTGATTATCTACTTTACAGTCAAAGTTGGAGGAACTCTATGTATTCAGTTAAACAGGACCTGGAGCTGACTGTGGCTTTGATCATGAGCTTCTTATTGTGAATTCAGACTTAAATTAAAGAAAATAGGGGAAATCATTAGACCGTATGGATATGACCTTAATAACATCCCTTATAAGTATGAAGAGGAGGTAATAAATAGATTTAGGAGGTTAGATCTGGTAGATAGAGTGCCTGCAGAACTATGGACAGAGATTCACCATACTGTACAGGAAACAGCAACAAGGAACATTCCAAAGAAAAAGAAGAGCAAGGAAAAGGGAAAATGGTTGTCTGATGAAGATTTGCAAATAGTCAAGAGGAAAAAAGCAAAGTGAAAGCAAAAGGAGAAAGAGATGGCAGAGGATGAGATGGATAGAGAGTGTCATGGAAGCAATGAACATGAGCTTGAACAGACTTTGGGAGAGAGTGGAGGATGAAAGGGCCTGGTGTGCTCTGGTCCATGGGGTCATGAAGAGTCAGAGATGACTGAATGAGGTAACAACATCAAAAACAATCATGATCTCAGACAAAGCAAAAGCAATAATAGAAAATTAAAAGACAGAAGCAGAGGAACCACAGTTTGCTAAGAGGTACCATAGACAATGAATTGATATCAATACTAATAAGGACCAAACTGCATAGCATCTAAATTCTTAAAGGAAAGGTTAAATGAATTACAGGAAAAAATAGAGAGTAAAACTATAGTAGTGGGGGAGGGCCTCAGTTTATCCCCTCTCAGAATGTAGATAAATCAAGACAAAAAATAAGAGAGAGGGTAAGGGTTTGAATATAATTTTAGAATAGTTAAGTATGACAAACTCCTGAAGAATATTAAATGAGAATACAAAGGAGTAAACCTACAGCAACATATCACAAAAATCACACACTATGACTAGATTGGATTTATTTCAGGAATTCAGGGCTGATTCACTGTTAGAAAAGCTAAAAACATAATTGGCCACATTAATAACAAAACCAACAAAAATCTTATGGTCATTTCAATAGATGCAGAAAAAACTTCTGACAAAATATACTATACATTATTATTTAAAACACTATAAAGTATAAGAATAAATGGAACTTTTTAAAATTAATAAGTAGTATCTATCTGAATCCAAGAGAAAGTAGTTTTTATAATGGAGATAACCTAGAAGCCTTTGTAATAAAATCAGAGGAGAAGCAAGGATGGCCATTACCATCATTCCTATTCAATATTGTACCAAAAATGAAAGCCAGAGTAGTAGGATGAGAAAAAGAAACTGAAGGAATAAGCATAGGCAAAGGGGAATAAAATTGCCGCTTTTTGCAGCTAATATGATGATGTATTAGTAAACCCTGGAGAGTCAACAAAAAGAACCTAAATGAAACAATTAACAACTTTATCAAGGTTGTAGGATATTAAATAAAGTCACACAAATCATCAGCATTTCTGTATATTACCAATATAATCCAGCAGGAAGAGATAGCTTTTAAAGACAAATTCTACTTAAAATAACTACAGAATTAAAAAAAAAAAAAAGACGGAAATCTACCCAACAAGATACATGCAAGAACTATATGAACACAATTAGAAAACATTCTTCACACAAGTAAAAACTTAGTATTCAACAAAAATTGTTGGGAAAACTGGAAAGTAATCTGGAAGAAACTCAGTATAAAACAACATCTCACACCATATACCAAGATGAACTCAAAACAGGTATATTATTTAGACATAAAAAGTGACATCATACGCAAATTAGTGGAACACAATAGAAATTACCTATCAGATCTATGGATGGGGAAAGAGTCGGCCAAACAAGAGGTAGAGAAGTTCACAGGAGGTAAAATAGATAATTTTGGTTACATAATTTTTAAAAGTTTTTGCACAAATAAAACCAATGCAACTAAAATTAGAAGAAAAGCAAGAAACTTGGGGGCAAGGAGAAATCTTTGCCTCAAGTTTTTCAATAAAAGTCTTGTTTCTAAGATTTTTATGAAAGTAAGTCAAATTTACAAGAATAAGAACCATTTCCCAAATAATTGCAAAGAAATATGAATAGGCAGCATTCAGAGGAAGAAATTCAAGGTATAAATATCCACATTTAAAATGCTCTAAATCATTAATCATTATAAAATACAAATTAAAATACCTCTGAGGTACCACCTCACACCCATCAGTTTAGCCAAAATGACAAAAAGAGAAAACGGCAAATGTTGGAGGGGATGTGGGGAAATAGGTTCATTAATGCTCTGTTGAGGAAACTGTGAACTAGTTCACCATTCTGGAAAGCAGTTTGGAATTATAGCCCAAAAGCTATTAAACTTCACATATACTTTGACTCTATGATATTGCTATTGGGTCTATACCCCAAAGAGATCAAAGAAAGAGGAAAAGAGCCCATAAATAGGATGATATTTATAGCAGCCCTTTTTATGATGGCAAAGAATTAGAAACTGAGGGGATGCCCATCAACTGGGGAAAGGCTGAACAAGTTATGATATTTGAATGTGATGGAATAATATTGTGCTGTATGAAATGATGAAGGGGCTGGTTTCAGAGAAACCTGGAAAGGCTGTATAAACAGATTCAAAGTCACATGAGCAGAACCAAGAGAATGATTTATACAGAGATATGGTACAAACAAATAATGAACTTTAAAAGTCTTGGTAATTCACATAAACACAATGATCAACCACAATTCTAAAGGACTCCTGATGAAACATTCTATCCAGATGGACTCAGACTACAAATTAAAGCATATTTTCTTCTTTTTTTCTTATTTTTCATTTTCTCATTATTGTTTTTGAAACATGGATAATGCAGATATTCGTTTTGTACAACTATAGATATTTGTCATGGATTTTCTTGCCTTCTCAATGGGTGGAGAAGAGGAAAGAGGAAGGGAGAGAATTCTGAACTGAAAATAAAATAAAATAAAATTGAATTAAAAAAGATTGCTGGGCATGCATTTTACAAGCCATCTTGAAGCCATCAGAGACTATAACAATTGTCCTGCAGAAATAAACTTTATATTGCCTCTCGTTGCAGGATTAAGGCTGTTTTCAATTTAACCTTAATCTCTACTTAAGGTACCATTCTTCTATCTGACAGATTTCCAAATGAACTGGTTGGCAACACCAGCCAATTGTTCAGTAAAATTTCTGAGAGGATATAACCAACTGGTCATTGTAGAAAAGCAGAAAGTTGCATCTGAAAAGATTATTTCCTTACAATAGTAAAGATGTGTGCATATGTATATAGATACACATATGTGTGTATTTTAGATAGATAGCTACATACATAGATGTGTATAAACATACATATATAGTTAAGAATGAAACAATGTATGCCATTGAAATTTAAGTACATTTATCATTTAATACAGTGCTTGTCAGCAGCCTGGAGAAAAGTAAATCGTTTATAGTATAACTAGCTATTCATTTTCATTGTTTAGTTACATGGCTAAAAATAAGACATGAATTTTCATCCTTCAGCAAGAGCATATATAATCTTCTTCTCCCATTGTTCACTATGTATTCATATGAACAGGCATTTTCACTTTATTCTTGTTTTAAATCAAATATAGTAATGAAACAGATACAGAACCTGATCAAAGACTGGTTTTTTTTCTGGTGTTGAACCAAATATTACAAACCTTTGTTCAAATTTTTTAAAAACTCCAGCATTGAAATTCAGTTTATATGTGATTACTATATTATGCTAAATATCTTCCAAGTTGTAACTTGCTTCATTGAAGATGCTGCTTACGCTTAACCAAATTTGTAAAACAAATAAATTTAATGTAAAGTCTTACAGATATATGAGGTCTTTTTGAATTATTTCCTTTATTTCTAAAGAATATACCAAGCAAGATGGTGGAATAACAGGAAGAACAAGATAAAACATCTCCACAAAGATCTAGAAAACTCACCTTTAAATACTAAATAGCAACTGTCTCTTTTGGCCAGGAACCCTACGGGTCTTTCCCTCCCAGTTTGATTTTTTTTTCTTTTTTTCTTTTTATTGAAAGTAACTACTTATGAGAACCTAAAAAGACCTTAGCCTAAAAGGACCAGGATCTCCCATTGCATCCTGGGCCATCTCTCAGTCATCCTGATGAATATCTGGCCACTGGACCCAGATGGCTCTGAAGGAGAAAGTGAGGCTGGTACCCTTGCACAGCCCTGCCTCCCTCAAATCAAAATCAACTGCAAGTCATGTCATCTCCCTGATGTTCGCTTCAAGAACGAAGGACAAACACAAGAAGAAAACTCATCAGATCAGGTCTAATTGGAAGAGATCTGGGCACACTGAAGACAGAGTCTTTCCATGAACTCACCACATGGCATTCTAGCCCTGGGGGACTGAAGAAATATCTAGGTTTTGCCCAAGAACAAGAAGAAGTTGCAGACCCACACTGAGACAGTATGACCTCATGTGGGGAATGTGATGAAGGACCATTGGCTGCACAGACACTCAGTCACAGATCCAGAGATGACTGAAGAGGGTATCTGTACCCATGGGTCACATTGATTGTGAACCCAAGGCTGTGAACTAAGTTAGAAACAGGTTCATAATCAAGGAGCAGTTCTGTGTCTTTGACTCCAGGAGTGCAGCAGGGTCTGAGCCCCATCTGAAACCTTAAGTAGAATAATCAGAGAAATGCCAGACCAAAGGGGACCCTATGGTTTTGTTACTCTGAACCTGAAGAGCTCCTGCCCTGGTTGGTATTGACTGTGTCCAGAAGTCTATTGGGACTTCTAACCAGGGAGAGGCCCAAAAGAGGATTGCTCAGACCCAAACCTGGGTCAGGAACTTGCTGAGAACAGAGCAGGAGGGGAGTGATCTCATATTGTCCTGAATCAGACCACTTTGGGAGCACTGAAAGTCTTCATGTCCTCAGCTTGATAGTTCCCTGAAATCCTGGGATAATTCAACACACAGTACTCCAAAAAAGCAACAGAAAGACACAAGAGGACACAATCTTTGGCCATCCATTTCCCACCCAGCCACCCCCACCAAGAAGTGCAGAGTTCAGCCCCAATGTAAAGTCCAAAATCAAGGAACAGGCTGGAAGAAAGGGTAAATAAAGAAAGACTCTCTCCCTAAAGAACTATTATGGTGATGTGGCGATCAACATTATAAGCCCAGAAAATGAAAAGACTCCAAAACACTTACAGGCAAAGCCTCAATGAAAAGTACAGCTTGGGCACAATTCCAACTACAATTTATAAAGAGACGAAGCAAAAAAAAAACTTTTTAAAAGAACAAAAAATGCTTTTAAAAACTAAATGAGAGCACTATAGGAAAAAATAGGAAAATAAATTACAGCCATGAAAGAAATATTTGGAAAGAACATTAATATGTTGGAACAAGAGATACAAACTTTACCCAATAGGAAAAAATCTCCTTAAAATTAGAATTTACCAAATAGAAGCTAATGTCCCCATGAGACCACAAGTGATGACAGAACTAAATCAAAAAGCTGAAAAAATAAAACATGAAGTTATCTCATAACAAAGACAACTCACCTGGAAAACAGATTGAAGAGAGATTATTAAAAAATCATAGGACTACCTGAAAGCCATGAGCAATAAAATGGAGCCTAAACATTATATTTCAAGAAACCATAGAAGCAAACTGCCCAAATCTGTTAGAACCAATGAGTAAGATAGAAATAGGAAGACTCCACCAGTAATCTTCTGAAAGAAATGCCAAAATGAAAATTCGCAAAAATATTAAAACCAAAATCCAGAGATTCCAGGTGAAAAAAAATTACAAGCAGGCAGAAAGAAAATTCAAGTATCTAAGGAGCCACAGTCCGAATCATATAAGATCTAGAAGCCACTACTATAAAGGACCAAAACTGTGAGAATCTTTTATTCTAGAAGGAAAAAATTGTGGAGCTACAACTAAAAATAACTTATATACCATTATTAGGGGAGGGGGGAAGGAAATGGACCTTCAGGGAAACAGAGGACTTGCAAACAAAAAAGACTAGGAAAAAAACATGAAAAGACCAAAGTTGAGTAGGAAATTTGAAATACAAACACAGATATCAAGAGAAGCATAAAAAGTTAAATGTGAGTAAATTATCAAATGGGATGGAACAAGAATAAAGATTTTACACTCTAATATACAGAAATAATTAGAGCACTCGGTGGCACAGTGGGTAGAGTGCTGGGTCTAAAATCAGAATCTGCCTGAGTTCAAATATGGCCCTAGACACTTAATAACTAGGTGACCCTAGACATGTCACTTAACCCTGTTGGCCTCAGTTACTCATTTGTTTATTTTTCTTTTCTTTTTTTAATATATAATTTATTTATTTTCAGTTCTTAACATTCACTTCCACAAGAATTTGAACTCAAAATTTCTCCCCATCTTTCCCCCCACCCCAGGATTGCATACACCCCATCCACCCCTTCCTCCAGTCTGTCCTCCCTTCTATTAGCCATCCTTCTTTCATCCCCCTTCCCCTCTATTTTTTTGTAGGGAAAAATAGATTTCTATATTCCATTGCCTGTATAGCTTAACTTCCAGTTACATGCTAAAAACAATTTTTAACATTCATTTTTAAAGTTTTGAGTCCCATTTTCTCTCACTGCCTCCCCACCCACCTTCATTGAGAAAATAAGCAATTCAATATAGGTCATACATGTGTAACAATGCAAAGCACTTCCATAATAGTTATGTTGTAAAAGACTAATCACATTTTCCTCTATCCTATCCTGCCCTTCATTTATTCCATTCTCTCCCTTGACCTGTCCTCCCACAATAGTGTTCATTTAGTGATTATCTCTTTCCCCAAGTTGCTGTCCTTTCTATTATCTTCCCTCTTCTATCCTCTTCCTCCCTGCCTTTCTGCAGGATGAAATAGATTTGCATATACAATTTAGTGTGTGTTATTCCTCCTTAAGTCAAATTCCATGAGAGTAAGGCTCACTTATTTCCTTTCATTTCCTCCTCTTCCCCTCCATTGTAAAAGCTCTTTCTTCACTCTTATGTGAGATAATTTGCTACATTTTACCTTTCTCTTACTCCTAGTACATTCCATTCAACAGTAAATTTCAGTTTTTTTAGGTATTTTCCCTTCATATTCAGGTCACCCTGTGCCCTCTGTATATATATATATATATATATATATATATATATATATATATATATATATATATATATATATATATATATATATATATATATATATATATATATTCCTTCTAACTACCCTAATACTGAAAAAGGTCTCATGAGTTACAAATAACATCTTTCCATGTAGGAATGTAAACAGTTCAAATTTAATGAGTTCCTTAAGGCTTCTCTTGCCTGTTTACCTTTTCACGTTTCTCTTGATTCTTGTATTTGAAAGTTAAATTTTCTTTTCAACTCTTGTCTTTTCAACAAGAATGTTTGGAAGTCCTCTATTTCATTGAAATTCCATTTTTTCCCCTGAAGTATTATATTCAAGTTTGTTGGGTGGGTGATTCTCGGTTTTAATCCTATCTCCTTTGACCTCTGGAATATCATATTCCAAGTCCTTCAATCCCTTAGTGTAGAAGCTGCTAAATCCTGTTATCCTGATTGTATTTCCACAATATTTGAATTGTTTCTTTCTGGCTATTTGTAATATTTTCTCCTTGACCTGGAAACTCTAGAATTTGGCTACAATATTCCTGGGAGTTTTTCTTTTTGGATGTCTTTCAGGAGGTGATCAATGAATTTCTTTCCATTTCTATTTTACCCTCTGGTTCTAGAATATCAGGGCAGTTTTCCTTGATAATTTCTTGGAAGATGTTATCTAGGTTCTTTATTTCATCATGGTTTTCAAGTAGACCAATAATTTTTAAATTATCTCTCCTGGATCTATTTTTCAGGTCATTTATTTTTCCAATTAGATATTTTACATTGTACTCTATTTTTTCATTCTTTTGGTTCTGTTTTATAATTTCTTGGTTTCTCATAAAGTCATTAGCTTCCAGATGTTCCATTCTAATTTTTAAAGAACTATTTTCTTCAGTAAACATCCTTTTGAACCTCCTTTTCCATTTTGGCCATTCTAGTTTTTAAAGCATTCTTCTCCTCGTTGGTTTTTTGGACCTCTTTTGCCATTTGGGTTAGTCTATTTTTAAAGATGTTATTTTCTTCAGCATTTGGGGGGGGGGGTCTCCTTTTGCAAGCTGTTGACCCGCTTTTCATGATTTTCTTGCATCACCCTCATTTCTCTTCCCAATTTTTCCTCTACCTCTCTTACTTGATTTTCAAAATCCTTTTTGAGCTCCTCCACGGCCTGACACCATTGCATATTTATTTTGGAGGTTTTGGATGCAGAAGCCTTGACTTTTATGTCTTCCTCTGATGGTATGCTTTGTTCTTCCTCATCCAAAAGGATGGAAGAAAATGCTGGTTCACCAAGAAAGTAACCCTCTATAGTCTTATTTTTTCCCCTTTTTGGTGCATTTTCCCAGCCAGTTACTTGACTTTTGAGTCCTTTGTCAATTGGAGGGTGTACTTTAGGGATCTGAAAGTTCTCAGTTCCTCCAAGGTGGCCCAATTGAGGGAGAGGAGTTTACTCCTCTCCTGGCCTAGGCTCTGATCTGGGAGCAACCACAAGCTTTTCTGCCCAGGATCTATGAGTAGAATTCCCTCTCCAGAGCCTCCACTAGCTCCACTAGCCAGTGCTCCTCTTCACCCCAGGAGCATCACTCAGGACTGAGACCTAGCTCAGCCTCTCAATTCCCCCAGGGTCTTTAGGTTGAGGGCTTCAAAAATGGACACCACTGCTGTAGTGGCTGCTGTCACCCTGGGCCAACGACTAGGGCTGGCCCTGCTCCCTTCTCACCCAGGTGGAAGAACTTTCTCATTGACCTTTGAAGCTGTCTTTGGTGTTTGTGGGTTGAGAAATATGGGAACCACAGCTACTAGCCTTGATTCCACACCCTAAAGCCTGCTCCAGTCCTGTCTGCACCATGCAGCCAAGGTTGAGTTGCGCTCTGCTCTGAGGCTGGTGTGATAGACCTTTCCTGTCAGCCTTCCAGGCTGTCTTGGGCTGGGAATCTCTTTCACTCTGTCTTTTTGTGGCTTCTGCTGCTCTAGAATTTGTTTAGAATCATTTTTTACAGGTATTTTATGGGTTATGGGGGTAGAGCTAGAGCAGGTCTGTCTATCTACTCCACCATCTTGGAGCTGCCCCCTCAGTTCCTCATTTGTAAAAAAAATAAAATAAAAATAAAAAATTCAAAGAAGAAAATGGCAAAACACTCCAGTATCTTGCCAAGAAAACTCCAAATGAGATCAGGAAGAATCAGACACAACTGAAAAACTGAAATGACAATGAATGGGGAAATGATACCAAAATTCTGTTATCATCAGGGATCATTGAAAGAATATAATTAGACAGACATCCTGGAAGTGTTTTATTATATTTTGATGATTGTTAAAGAAAAATAGAAATGAAGGGGAAGAACAAAACAGTAAGAGTGGGAAGGGAGAGAAAGAATTGGGAAAATACTCTCATATAAATGGGGTATACAAGTAGAAGTCTATACAAACAAAGAGGAAGGGGTAGGAAGAAAAGGTGACACTTGAACTTTACTCATATCTGAACTAGTAAAACAAGGGAAGACTATCCAGACACGTGCACACACGAATGGGTACAAAAATACATTTTATCCAGTAGAGAAATAGGAGAGGAACATAAGAAGAAAATAGGAGACTATGAGGAAGGATAGAATAAGGAATGAATTAATTTTAAGAAAAGTGAACTACTAAAGAATGGGTAGGAAACAAAAAGAAGGAAAAGTATAAGCAAATAATGTGTAAGGAAATACACAATTAAAAATCATAACTATGGATATGAATAGCATGAACTCACCCACAAAATGGAAGAGGACAGCAGAAAGAAACAGAAACCAGAATCCAACAATTTGCTATCTATAGGAAATGGACTTAAAATGGAACAATGAACACAGACTTAAAATAAGAGACTGGAACAAAATCTATTATGTTTCTGTTGAAGTAAAAAAAAAAAAACGGGAAGCAATGATCTCAGGCAAAGTAATAGCAAAAATAAACCTAGTTAAAAGATAAGGAGGGAAATTATATTTTGCTCAAAGGTACCATAGACAATGAATAGCAATAATAAAACTTTTAAGCATCTAAATTCTTTAAAGGGAAAGCTAAATGAGTTACAGGAAGAAACACACAGTAAAACTATAATAGTGGGAAACCTCAATTTACCCATTGTAGACCTCAATAAATCTAAATAAAAAGTAAATGAAGGATATGAATAGAATTTTAGGAATATTAGATATATGATGGACCTCTGGAGATTATTAAATGAGTCTATAAAGGAGTATTATATGCTTCTCAGCTGTTCATGGCACTTTTACAGAAACTGACTGCCATGAGAAATATAAAACATCTTTTTCATACCATAAAGCAATAAAAGTGATATTCAAGAAAGGACCCTTAAAGTAAAGATTAAAATAATTGGAAACTAAATAACTTAAACCTAAAGAATCAGTGGATTGAAGAACAAATTATAAAAAACAATAATTTCATTAAAGATAATGAAAACAATGAGACAACATACTCAATTTTGGAGGGGTGTAGCCAAAACAGTACTTATAGGGAAATGTCTGTCTCTAAACATTTCAGCAAAAGAGATAAAGCAAATCAATGAATTGGGGATGCAAGAACAACAAAAACCAACAATAGAAACCTACAATTTTTAAAGCCCCAATTAAACACCAAAATTGTTGTTGGTGTTTGGTGGTGATAGTGGTGGTGGTGGTGGTGGTGGTGGTGATGAGTCATCTTTCAGCCATATCTGACTCTTTGTGACCCCACTTGGGGTCTTCTTGGCAAAGATGCTGGAGTGATTTGCCGTTTCCTTCTCCAGCTCATTTTTACAGATTAAAAAAACTGAAGGATTAAGTGAGTTGCCCAGGGTCACACAGCTAGTAAAGCTGAATTTGAACTCAGGAAGATAAATAATAAATTTTTCAAAGGACCTTTTTTTAAGTCAATAAACCATTTAGCTAACTTGCTTTTAATAATAATAGCATGTAGCACTTAGGATATGCCAGGCATATCCTAAGAGCTAAGGGCTTTACAATTATTATTTTCTTTGATCTTCCACAACAACCCTGACATATGAGTGCTCATTTTATAGATAAGGAAATTGAAGCAGACAAAAGTTAAGTGACACATCCAGAGTCACACAACTAGTAAGTGACTGAAGCTGGAGTTGGTACTCTATCTACTGTGACATCTAGCCAAAGCAAACCATGGGTATCAAAGATACAAAAGGTGAATTCCTAACCAATGAAGATGAAATAAAAGAGTTTATCAGGAACTATTTTGCCTAATGATATACCAATAAAACTGATATTTTAATGATATAGATGAATATTTACAAAAATATAAAATTCCCAGATTATCAGATCAGGACAGTAAATAAGGACTTAAATGATCCAATCTAAAAGAAAAGAAAAAAGAAATTGAATAAGCCATAAATGACCTCAGAGAAAGGGGGTGGGGGACACTTCAGGAGCAGATGGATTTACTAGTGAATTTTATCAAACATTTGAATAACAATTGATTCTAATACCACAGAAACTATCTGGGGAGAAAATAGGTAAAGAAGGAATTCTACCAAATTCCTTCTCTAAGTATGACATTGATGTCTAAACCAGGAAATGTCAAAACAGAGAAAACAAAATAGAGATTAATAATCCTAAGGCATATTGAGGCCAAAACTTTAAATAAAACATTAACAAGGAGACTACAGCAAACTACCATAACGATCATACACTACAACCAGGCTGAATTTATCCCAGGAATGCAGGGTTGGCTCAGTATTAGGAAAACTATAAACGTAAATGATCATAAGAAAAAGAGCAGCGAAAATCATCTGATGATAACAGTTGATGAGGGAAAACTTTTGACAAGAAGCTATACCCATTCCTGTTTAAAAGAATAACAACACTAGAAAGTATAAGAATGAATGGTTCTTTCCTTAAGATGATAAGCAGTATTTATTTAAAACAAAGCCAACATAATTTGTAATGGGGCTAAACTAGTGGACTTTCTAATAAGATCAAGAGTTAAAATAAGGATGGCCATTATCATCATAGTGTACTAGAAATACTAGCTATAACAATAAGTCAAGAAATAGAAACTGAGGGAATAAATCATAAGCAGAGAGGGAACCAAATGACCAGTTTTTACAGATGATATGATGGTTTAATTAGGGAACACTAGAGAATCAGCTAAAAAACTAATTGAAAAAATTAGCAATTTCAGCAAAGTTGTAGTAAGTTATAAAATAACCCACATAAGTAATCAACTTGCTGTATATTACATAATATTACATATTACATTACAGTAATCAATTTCTATACATTACCAAAAATTTAAAAATCCAGCACAAAGATATGGAAAGAGAAACATCATTTAAAATTACTATAGGAAATATAAAATGCTTGGGAGTTTAGCTGCCAAGACACATACAGGAACTATACGAACACAATTACAGAACAAATCTGAATAATGGGAGAAATATTAATTGTTCATGGGCAGTTACGGCAATATAATTAAAATGACAATATTTCCTAAATTAATTTACTTTTTTCAGAGCCATACCAACCAAAGTACTAAAAGATTATTTTATGAAGTTAGAAAAAATAATAAAACATTAATCTGAAGGAACAAAAGATGAAGCATATCAAGGGAATAACTGAAAAAAGAGTGGGAAGAAGGGGCTTGCCGGCATCTTCAGCACCATGTGGTGCTACATAACAAGTGGAGAGGTTTCTCAGTGGACCAGATTTATACACCATATAATGAAGCAAATGAGCACAGTAGTCTGATATTTGATAAACCCAAACCTATGGAGCAAGAGTTCACCATTTAACAAAAACATGTGGGAAACCTAGGAAGCTGTCTGGTCAAAATAAGTACAGCTAAAATTATAAAGAAGCAAGTAAATTGGGAAAAAATGTTTGCAGGAAGTTTCTCTAAGAAAGATCTCATTTCTAAGACAGGAAATTGGTCATTAGGCAGCTCATTCAAATTTATAATGATAAAAATCATCCCCCAACTGATATAAGACCAAAGTATATGAATAGGCAGTTTTCAGAGGAAGACATTCAAGCTATTAATGACAATATGAAAATTTCTCAACCACTGGTAATTTGAGAAATACAAATTAAAATTCTGAGGTTTCACCTCATACAAATCACACTGGCAAAACTGACAAAAAAAAGGAAAATGCCAAGCACTGGAAGGGCAAGGTGGCTCAATGGATAGAACTCTGGGCCTGGAGTCAGGAAGACCTGAGTTCAAATTCCATTTCAGCTACTTATTAGTTGTGTTACCTTGGACAAGTCACATAGTCACTGTCTTCCTCAGTTTCTTCAACAGCAAAGTGGAGATAACATCTACTTCATAGGGTTGTTTTAAGGATCAAATGATGTAAAATCTGGAAAGCAATTAACATGGTGCCTGGCACATAGTAGGTGCTTACTAAATGTGGCCTTACTAAATCCCTGTCTCTTCCTTTCTGACATGGGGAGAGATGTAAATTGATGTGTGTTCGTCCTTCATTGCTGAAGAAGACCGTGTCATCGGAGGAATAATGACATGACTTGCACTTGACTTTGTTTTGAGAGAGGGAGGGCTGTGCAGGTCACCAGCCTCACTTCTCCTCCAGAGCCATCTGAATCCAGTGACCAGATATTCATGAGGATGACTGGAGATGGCCCAGGATGAGGCAATTGGGGTTAAGTGACTTGCCCAAGGTCACACAGCTAGTGAGTATCAAGTATCTGAGGTGAAATTTGAACTCATGTCCTCCTGACTTCTGCACTGGTGCTCTATCCACTGCACCACCTAGCTTCCCTTTGTACATTGATACACTGTTAGTGGAGCTATTAACTGGTCCAAACATTCTGGAAAAGGATTTGCAACCCAAATGCCCAAAGGGCAACCAAACTGCATACTTTGGATCCAGAAATGCCACTGCTAGGTTTATATTCCAAAAAGAAATAGGAACAGGACCTCTGTGTAGAACATTTATAGCAACTCTTTTGGTGAGAGCAGAAAAACTGGAAATTACAAGGATGCCCATCCACTGGCGAACAGCTAAACGAGTTGTGGCATATGATTGTGATGGAATATTGTTGTGCTGTAAGAAATGATGAGCAGGGGAGTTTCAGAGAAACCTAGGAAGACTTATATGAACTGATGCAAAGGAAAATGAGAAGAACCAGCAAAATTATTTATATACTGACAACAATATGGTAAAGCCTAACACCTTTGGAAGTTCTAGGAACTCTGATCAACACAATCACCAACCTGAATTCCAAAGGATTCATGAGGAAAACATGATACCTACCTCATGATAGATAGGTAACAGACTCAGAAGGTAGAATGAGGCATAATTTTTTGGACATGATTAGTGCACAATTTGTTTTGTTGAACTATACGTATTTGTAACAGGTTTTATTTTTTCTTGCTTTCTCGGTGGGAGCAAGGAGGAAGGAAAGAGATGCAAATCTGAAAATAAAATAAAATTTAAATAAATAATAAAATAAAAAACAAAGCAAAAACAAAAAATTAATTCCTATATAATGTCCTATATAAAATATTGGCAATGTTTTATAACCGGTTTTATAATTTTACATTTAGAGTTTTCATTATAGACAAAATTTTATACAGTTGCATAATATAAATTTTAATTTGGAGCTGGTGGTAAAAGATGTCTTTGTAACTATTGTAAACAGATATAAATACAGAAATTTATTTATTTGTCTATATATCACATGTATGTATACACACATATCTGTACACACATATGCATATATACATATATATATGCAGAGAGAGAGAGAGAGAGATTTCCTGGTATAAAAGTGTGGGGTGGAAAGAAAGACCATAATCCAGATACTGAAATTCCTTGAGTACGGAGACATGGGCCTTAGTTGATATCTGCAAGTGCCACTAGGATATGGAAAGGCTGATGTCAGTGAAGGATGGGATATTAAGTGAGGGAAACCAAGGGAGGGTCTAGAGGCAGCAATGAAACCTGAGGATATGCCAGCTCCTGCCCTGCCCAACTCAGTCACATCAGAACCAGGGAGTCAAGGGCATATGGGAAGATACCAGTACTGGAGAGGGAAGACAGAGACAAAGTGATTTCTGATGGGAGCTGAGTCTTTGAGAAGATGGCAGGAGCAGGAGAAGCATCAAGGATAACTCATCAACATCTGAACAAGGGCTTTAGAGGGCCCAGTAGGAGGCATGGCAGAGCACAAAGAGGGCTCCAGAGAGTCAGGACTGAGGTGGATGAAGAAGTGAGAATAAAGAGTGACAGCAGAGAAGGGGAGAAGTTGGGCAGATGAAGACACTGGAGTTAGAAGGGAGAGGGAGACTTGGGAGGCTCCTAATCACAGGACAATGATGTAGAACCATTTCATTGGGATGTCAACCTCAAGGGTCCTGTGATGGCAGAGGGGAGTATTCTTGCTCTCTCTCCTTCTCTCTCTCTCTCTCTCTCTCTCTCTCTCTCTCTCTCTCTCTCTCTCTCTCTCTCTCTCTCTCTCTCTCTCTCTCTCTCTTCTCTCTCTCTCTCTGTCTCTTTCTCTCTCTGTCTCTTTCTCTCTCTTTCCCTCCCCCCCTTCCTTTCCTCTCTCCCTCTTTCCCTCCCAGGAAAATAGAGATTTGGTTGGGAATCTGGGTCTTTAAATAACAGGCATTTCCACAGAATGTGAGAGTTAGGAGTGCTTTTACAATGGAGAACAGGGAGGAAGGAAGGAAACATTTATTGAGTGCTTACTGTGTGCCAGATATTGTGCTGGGAATACAAACACAAGCAAGAAGATGCCAATCTCCACTCTCAAGGCATTTACATTCTAATAATACACAAAACAGAGATGAAGGGAGATGTGGAGGAATGAAGGCAGGTCGGCCTTAAGGAGGCTCCAAGAGAAACTGACCAATGAGAGAAAAGGGCCAGCAAAGCAGAGGAATGTTCTAGGCTGAGCAGGCCACGGGGATGATGGGAAGGCCTTGATCTCTGAGGAAGTTCTCCAAGGTGTGGTTTGGAAGTTTAGGAAGTCAGGTACAAGGTAGGACGTAGACCAGAGAAGGTAAAAGCTGGAAGAGTCCTTGGAAGGTTGAATGGCAGAAAATGTTAGAGGGGGGTAGGAACTTAGAACATGTAATATGCAGTCTTAGAGTTGAAAGGGATCTTAGGAATGCCCTAATCCAATTTTACTTTATACATGGGGAAATTGAGACTTGCCCAAGGTCCCATGAGACTTTGAACTGGGGCTAGAACCTGGGTCTTCATATTCCCAGCATAGTATTTCATGAGCACCCTCCCTCTTATATTTCTGTCCAGGACCCAGACGATTAGGAACAATGAAATTTCTCATCATTTTATATGTGTTTGTTGATTGATTTTTTAAAATTAAATTATTGTATATGTTTTCAGTGTTTGACAATCACTTCCATATATCTTAGATTTTTTTCCTTCCCTCCTTGTCTTTTCCCCCTCCCTCCCTACTCCCTCCCTGAGATGGCATAAAATCTTATATAGGTTCTACACATACATTCCTACTAAATACATGCTGCTTAGAAGAATTAAAATGAATGGGAGAAATCATAAAACAAAACAAAACAGAATAGAAAAGAAAATGGTCTGTTTCTATCTGTGATCCAATCCCATAGTTCTTTTTCTGGATGTGGAAGGTGTTTTGCCTCAAGAGTCCCTTGGAAATTTTTTTAAGTCCGTGCATTTCAATGAAGTACTAAGTCTACCAGAAAAATTCCTCACACACTGTGGTTGTTGCTGTGTACAAAGTTCTCCTGGTTCTGCTCCTTTCACTCAGCATCAATTCATATAAGTCTTTCCAGGCCTCTCTGAAGCTTTCCTGTTCATCATTTCTCATAGCACAATAGCATTCCATTACATTCATATAACACAACTTGTTCAGTCATTCCCCAATTGATGGGCATCCCCTTGATTTCCAGCTTTTAGCCACCACAAAGAGAGCTACTATAAATATTTTTGTACATGTGGGACCCTTTCCGATTTCTATGATCTCTTTGGGATAGAGTCCCAGAAGTGATGTTGCTGGGTCAAAGGGTATGCACATTTTTGTAACCCTTTGGGCATAGTTCCAAATTGCTCTCCAGAATGGTGGGATCAGCTCGCAGCTCCACCAACAATGAATTAGTGTTCCAACTTTCCCACATCTTCTCCAACATTTATCATCTTGTCATCTTGCTCTTTTGTCATGTTAACCAATCTGATAGGTGTTATGTGGTACCTCAGAGTTGTTTTGATTTGCATCTCTCTAACCAATAGTGATTTAGAGCATTTTTTTCATATAATTATAGATAGCTTTAATTTCTTCCTCTGAAAATTCTTTCTTTGTATCCTTTGACCATTTATCAATTGATGAATGACTTGTATTCTTATGCATTTGACTCAGTTGTCCATATATTTTAGAAATGAGGCCTTTATCACTGACACGTTGCAAAAATTCTTTCCCAGTTTTCTGCTTCCTTCCTAATCTTGGTTGCATTGGGTTTGTTTATGCAAAAATTTTTCAATTTAATGTAATCAGAATTATCCATTTTGTACTTTATAATGTTCTCTTATCTCTTGTTTGGTCAAAGATTTCTCCATTCTTCATAAATCTGACAAATACACTATTCCATGCTCCCCTAATTTGTTTAGAATATCAATCTTTATACCTAAATCAAGTATCCATTTGAACTTTATTCTTGTGTATGGTGTCAGGCATTAGTCTATGCCTAGTTTCCACCACACTGTTATCCAGTTTTCCCAGCAATTTTTGTCAAACAGTGAATTCTTATCCCGGAAACTGGGGTCCTTGGGTTTATCAAACAGTGGATTGCTATATTCATTGATTACTGTGTCTTGAGTACTTAATATATTCCACTGGTCTACCCCTCTGTTTCTTAACCAGTACCAAGTAGTTTTGTTGATTGCTGCTTTATAATACAATTTGAAATCTGGTAGGGCTAGACCATCTTCTCTAGCATTTCTTTTCACTAGTTCCCTTGATATTCTGGACCTTTTGTTCTTCCAGATGAATTTTGGTATTATTTTTTTGTAGCTCTAGAAAATAAGTATCTGGTAGTTTGATTGGTGTGGCACTGAATAAGTAAATTAATTTAGGTAGAATTGTCATTTTTATTACATTAACTCTGCCTACCCACGAGCAACTCATGTTTTTCCACTTCCTTAGATCTCACTTTATTTGTGTGAAAAGTGTTTTGTAATTGTGTTCACACAGTCCCTGGGTTTGTTTTGGCAGGTAGACTCCCAGATATTTTATAGTGTCTATTGCAGCTTTAAACAGGATTTCTCTTTCTATCTCTTGATGTTGGACTTTTGTAATATATGGAAATGCAGGTGATTTATCTGGGTTTATTTTGTAACCTGCAACCTTGCCAAAGTTGTTTATTGTTTCAAGTAGATTTTTACTTGATTCTCTGGGATTCTCTAAGTATATCATCATATCATCTGCAAAAAGTGATAATTTAGTTTCTTCTTTGCCTATTCTAATTCCTTCAATTTCTTTTTCTTCTCTTACTGCTACAGCTAACATTTCTAATACCACACTGAATAAAAGTGGTGATAATGGACATCCTTGTTTCACCCCTTATCTTATTGGAAATGCATCTAGCTTGTCCCCATTGCATATAATGCTTACTGATGGTTTTAGGTAGATACTGCTTATTATTTTATGGAAAGTTCCATTTATTCCTGCACTTTTCAGTGTTTTCAATGGGAATGGGTGTTGTACTTTGTCAAAAGCTTTTTCTGCATCTATTGAGATAATCAAGTGGTTTCTGTTAGTTTTGTTGTTGATATGATCAATAATGCTAATAGTTTTTCTAATATTGAACCAGCCCTGAATTCCTGGTATAAATCCTACCTGATCATAATGTATTATTCTTGTGATAAGATGCTATATTCTTTTTGGTAATATCTTATTTAAAATTTTTCATCTATATTCATTAGAGAAATTGGTTCATAATTTTCTTTCTCTGTTTTGGCTCTTCCTGGTTTAGGTATCAGAACCATATTTGTATTATAAAAAGAATTCGGTAGGACTCCTTCTTTGCCAATTTTTCCAAATAGTCTACATAGTATTGGAATTAACTGTTCTTTAAATTGTTGGTTGATTTTTTTTTAAAAATTAAATCTTCAATCATTGGTCACTGACTGCCTCCTATGTTACTTGTAGCCCTGTCATGATACCCATAGTGGAGCAGCTGCTGGGATATGGTGTGTTGTCTTCAGCATTTGGGCTTACATGTTGTCTGGAGTACTTAAGGAACTGGCTAGAGCAGTCCTAGAAGCCTTAGCTCTTGTTGGTCAGGACTTGGGGAGGACTGATGAGAGGCCAGGTGATGGCAAATGGAGTGTCTAAGTTAAAAAAAAAAAGAGAGAGAGAGAGAGAGAAGACAATCAAAGAAACAAAAGAGCTGGCAGCTCTTCTGCCAAACATGGCAAATATTACAGCAATCAATTAGAAAATTTCTAAGCTATCACAGCCAAGAAGAAATCTGAATGTGGGCAGTAGATTAAGCCAGATGAGCTTAATTAAATAAAACGTGCAGATCCCAGGCACAAAGGCTTGAGGACCACTTGGGTTGCATGACATGGTGGAAAGAGTCCTGGGTTTGAAGTTGAGGACCAGAGTTTGAGTAGATGCTATGACCCCTTGAGTGAGTCCCTTCCCCACTCTTGGCCTCAGTTTCCCTATCTGAGCAATTTGGACTCAGTGACCTCCAAAGTCCCTTCCAGCTCTCACTCCTATGATGCCAGTTTAACTGAGACAGTCTTGGTTTGTGATGCCCAGTACACATGGGAAGGAATTCCAGGAGACCCCTGGATATGGCTCTAGTTCCAGGACCTTTGCTAAAGACAAGCAAAAAATGATAGCTGTAAAGGGGCCGATTTAGGTTTAAAATATTTTTTTAAAGTTCCTAACAAAGAGAGGTGTCCAAAAGTCAGTTAATCAACAAGTGTTTAGTACTGTGATTCAGGCAATGCATAGGAAAAGACAAGAATGAAAACAGTCACTACTAGAAAAGAGCTTAGATTCTAATGGTGCAGAAGACAAGCATACATACACACATATATATATATTTATGTATATATGTATGTATATCTGTATATATGTATGTGTACATATACATATATGTATGCATATATATATGAAATTGCTATACAGCATAAACACAAAGTGAATACACATTTACACCAAGCAGATAAATCCAAGGTTATTTGGAATGGAGGACACTCACTAGTACTTGTGGGCAGGGGAGATCAGGCAAAGCTTCAGGCCAAAGATAGTGCTGGAGCTGCTCCTTCAAGGCCAATGCAAAGGCGTGGAGATGGGAAATGGAATACTAGTGTAAGGTACAGACAGGAAGCTTGTTGAGCTGAATCACAGAGTGGGTCTGGGGGAGTGGTATGGAGTGAAATAGGAAAGACAGATTAGGACCAAGAGATGAAGGACTTTGAGAGCAAAACTGAGATATTTATAGAGGTAGACACTGGGGTTAGTTGAATATGAGAGAGCCATGGTCAGATCCACAAAAGGAAAACCACTTTTGGAGCTGTGTGTAGGATGGACTGGAACAAGGAGACACTTGAGGCAGAAAGACCAGTAAGGAGAATGTTGCAAGAATCTAGCTGAAACATAGTGACTGTCTGAACTACTCTGACTGGAGAGAAGGGGCCAGATATGAGAGGTGCTGTTGAGAAAGAAATGGTAAGACTTGGCAAGTAGCTGGATATATGGGAGGAGAAGGACAAGAAAGGAGACAATGCTGAAGTTAGGAATCTGAGAGAATGGATGGGTGGTCCTGTCTTCAACAAGAACAGGGAATGTTTGGAAGAGGAGAATTTAGGAGTTAAAATAATGTTTTAGATATGTTGAGTTTAAGATTTCTTGGAGACACCCAGGTAAAATTTTCTAATCGGCAGTTAGTGATATGAGACCAAAACTTGGAAGAGAGACTGGCACTGGATAGATAGATCTAGGAGCCATCTGTATAGAGATGCTAGCTAACCCCATGGGATTTGATGAGGTTACTGAGAGAGTATACAGAAGACTAAGGGACCACCTAGATAGAACCTTGGGGAACACCTACAATTAGGGGGGATGATGTGAAAAGGAGACTGAGAAGGAGTGACCAGGCAATATGGAGAAGAACGAGGAGAGAGTGGTGTCCTGCTTTTTGAAGCACGAGAAAAAAAAGAGTTTTCAGGAAGAGATGGGGAGCCAACAGTTTCAGATGGAGCTAAGATGTCAAGCCAAGATGGAGCCAAGAGGCTGAGGACTAAGCAAAGACTGTGAGGTGGAGTTTGTCCATCAAGAGATCATTAGTAACTTTGGGGAAAGCAGCTTCGCTGAGTGATGAGGTCACGAGCCAGACAGAAAGCACAGGCAGTGAGAGGTGCTTGGTCTGCTGGTTGCTTGTCCCAGGGAAGGTAGAATGCTGGAAGCCCACTGAGGAGCTAGTCTTAGCAGATGTTCTGTTACACAAAATATGTAAACTAAAGATACAAAGTTATCTTAGAATTTCCCCAAGGGAAGATTCATTGGTTTCCCAAAAGAGGAATTCAAATTACCTTGTAGCTTTGTGTGCTCTTACCTACATCTGTATATGAGTCACAAGGTTATTAGGATTTAAACCCAGGTCGTCCTAACTCCAAATCCAATTCTCTAGCTACTACATCAAGTGGATTCTCAAAAGGTAATGATTTCAAAGTTTTCAAAACTGTCTTGTAACTGTTTTCTTTTTTTATTTGAGTTCTGGGAAAACGGTCTTCACGGGGAACAATGAGAGCTGTTATTTTGGAAAGACCTCCCACTCTGCCCTCACACACTGATAAGCCCCAAAGAGATGCATTGGGGGCTGCCAGAAAGACTGGAAGAGAAAATGGCTCAAAGGCTCAACCAAGAGTGGAGGAGCCAAGGGAGAGACAAGGGAAATCAGAGCAAATGAAGCCCAGGCAAGCAGGGGGCTGGAGGCAGATTGACTGCAGGGAAGGCTGGGCCCCCACAGAACCAGAGGAGCAGAGCTGGGGTAGGGGGGAGCTAGGGAAGGAATGAGGCAGAGAAACACTAGCAGACAGACCCCACCTCCCTGCTCCATTCAGCTGTCTTCCTTTTTGGGAAGCTGAATGGAAGCTCAGCTCATAAATTAGTCTCTTTGAGTTAGGACCACGAAGGGGAGAAGTACTGTGGCCTGGAGGACAAATGAGCTGAGAATGTTAAAAGCAGTCATCTACTCGGGAAGCCTGGGCCATAGACACCTGGCTACCTATAGCAAATTAACCTGGCCCAGACCCTTCTGGAGGTGACTGGAAAGTAAACCAGGCATAGCCCTAGTGGGTTCCCAACCCATCTTATGCCTAGACCAGACCTGGAAGGCTATGTAGACCAACATGCACCTGCCCAAGGGTGGTACAGGCAGCAGCCCCAACAATCAATGAGCTGGTCTTTGTTGGGAAGAAGCCATCACACCCCAGGCTGCCCCTCCCTGGCTGAGATAGCTCTTACTGAGGGGAAGTTCATCTGAACATTGAACCTCTATCTGCCTCTGCAATGTTTCCCATTGCTGCCAGTTCTGTCCTCTGAGGTCAAGCAGAACAAAGCTGAGCGCCCTTCCTCATGACAGCCTGTCAAACACCTGCAGCCAGAACTATGGCCCCACCCAAGCTTCTCTTCGGCAGCCAAAGGGAGAGCAAGAGAGGGATGAACCCCAACACGAGGAGGAGGGGCAAGCAGGCACCAGACCAAGCTGTGGAGCAAGGGACCCTCAAGGGATGGAGGGTGAACAGGATGAAGAAGCAGCTGAGAATCACAGCACAGAGGGAAGGAGGGGATGCAGAAGAGACTTAGTGGGGGTGGGATGGCCATCTACAAAAGTATGAAGACCCTCCTTTGTAAGAAAAGCATTGGCTTGTTTGGCCAGGTCCCAGAAGGCAAAACCAGGAGGAAAGGAAAAAACTGCAAGGAGTTCAATAGAAGGAAGCCAATGAAATGGGGCATCTGTGAGAGGAAAGGACTAGCTCCCAAGGGAAGAAGGACACAGAGAGTTTGGTGAAATCCTCCCAGCCAAAGAATAATAATGTTAAAAAAACAAACAAACAAAATAAAGATGGTTCCTGCAATACAGAAGAAAGTAGGAGCCTGGAGCACCGCTGAGCCAGCAGCCCTGAAGGAGAGACAGGCTGCCAGGCTGGCCCAGGAAAGATCATTTTGTTTTCAAGAATAACGTGGCCCTGAATTCAGGGAAAGACACCCGCTCTACTTTGGAATGGACTGTCTAGAAAGAAGACAAAGCTGCCCAGAGAGATGATCCCCCAACTACTCTAGCTGCTTCTGGTAAACCTTCCTCTGTGCCTAGTCTCAGCCTGGTCACTAGAGGAAAAGGCAAAAAGAAAAAGAGCACTGAGAATGTGGCAAGATACAGTCCAAGGAAGCTCACAGTCAACTGGGGAGACTATAGACCACCTCTTTCAGAGCTAGAAAATTACAACCTGCCAAGGTCCCCTATGGGAACAAACTCCAACACTAATGGGAGAATCGGCAAGGATGAGAGAGATCAAAGGAGAGCTGAAGCTACTAGGAACCTTAGAGACCTCCTCATCCAGCACCATCAATTTCCAAGAAAGGCAACTGAGACCAGAGAGGTGAAGTCATAAAAATACACAAGAAGATGGGGGAAGGAGCTCAGAGGTCCTCTTGGCTGGTTCCTGCCTGAAGTCACTAGCCAGGGCACACTGGGTAACAGAGAGCTGAGTTCAAACCCCACTTCCCTGATTCCAGAGACAGAGCTGTTCCCTCCACACCATGCATGAAGGGGGTGCGCTTTGAGCTGCCTCTTAAAAGTCATTTGGGACTTTGGCAACAGAGAGACATGGTAGGTGGACGTCGTGGCCCATTCTCCCTTCATTCTACTGCCTCTTGCACAGAGCTGCCAAAGAGATCTTCCTAAAGCAGAGGTCTGCTCCATTCCCCCACCATTCTCCTGCTCAATCAACACCAATGGCTCCCACTGTTTCTGGGGTCAAACATGATCTCTGCTGTGTGGCCTTTAAAGACCTCCGCCCCAACCTGACTGCTGCCAATCTTTCCAGCCTTCCTACACTCAGGGATAGAGTCTCACTTGCTCCCTCCACACCTCTGTATTCCATCCCTTGAGCGTGGTCCCTCCTCAACTCCACCTCAAAGCTTTCTGCTGCTTCCAGGCTCTACCCCCTGGAAGAATCCCCTGATGAACCCCACCCCCCACCCCACCCACCCACCCCACCCCCCACCCTCCTCACTATTTTGCATTGGTTTGTATTTATTCTGTAAATATCCATCATTCCTCACATTAGAACAAAGGCTCATTGCTTCTTGGTCTCTGGATGCCCAGGCCCAAGGGCAATGTCTGCCATATAGGAGGCATTTCATCAGTGCTTGTAGATTGGGCTGATGGGTCCATATGCACCCTCCACATGCGTGCAAAGAACCAAAAGTGAGAGGTGAGACAATGCCATAAACCAAGATTCCAGCGAGTTAGAGGAAAACATGGAGGAGACATTGGCAACACAAATGGCATGGAGTAGCAGGCTTCCTCTCAATACTAGTTGGAAAGAATGAATGAACCCTAAGGCACTAGAGACATGGGAGTCTTCCTGTGAGCGAGAGCTGGCCCTTGGTTTCATTACGTTCAAAGTCTGCTATGGATCTGAGCGTCCATGGTGATTTCCCAGAGGGACAGCCTGGCTGAGAACTTCCCTCCCTGGGCTAGAAATCCAGGGCCAACTCTCCCACTCCCCCAGTTCTCCTTTCCTCCCTCCCTCTGTCTCTGGGTGCCCACAGCCTTTGGCAAGCTCTGCCAAAGCTGAGACAAGGAAGCCTGGACCAGCTCCTCCAAGACATCATGGGAGAGGCAGCGCTACGTCTGGAGCCTGGAAGCAGGACAGCACTGTGGTAATCGCATGTTTCCAGACAGACATAAATACACAGATTAGCCTTTCTGCATTTTTCTCATAAAAATAACAACAGTCCCTCAGTACACTGCCATCAGGGCTGATACTAAGCACAACCTGCTGTTGTTGGCACAGCCGTGGCCAAGCTGGCCTGCCTTGCTGCCCCCTCCCGTCACCCCGAGGAGGCTGAGCTTGGCTGCTAAGCACCTTCCCCTGAGCTGGACTGGGGGCTTCCTGAGAACCATTTCCAGGTTTTGCCATTTCTTTATCTGCTCTATAGAGTTATGGTGAAATGGGCCATCCTCAGCTTAAAGAGAACTCCGTGTCCCCTATCCTCAATTCTGTCCTTGACTCTCCCAATAACTCCAGGCTTATCTTCTGGTGAGATAGGCCCCTGCCCCAGGCCCTGACCACACACCTACCCTCCATGTGTCCCCTCTGTGTGTCACATGCTCTCTGCATGGATACTTCCCCCACTCCTCATGGGGTGACCTGTAGAAGAGTGCACATACATGTGGCTTTTGTGTGTCACGTGTTCTCTGCACACATTATGTGTCCATGGGGCTTGCTGTTCTCAATCTGTTTTCCTTGTGATTTGATTAAATGTCTCTTTTCATTTCTATGTGGACTAGCCAAAAAAAAAAGAAAGAAACCAAACCACCTGATTGAGGGAATGTGATTTATTTTTCCCAATAGAAGCTGGGATCAGGTTGTCTCCAAATGGGGGCCTCACTGAGGGGTAGGGGTGGGGAGCAGTGGGACTCAGGTCTTTCCCAAGCATCCTGGATGCCCCCAAGCACACATGTGGAGCTAACCCATGTCAGGCCAATGTTCAGGCCTCCCACAGTGCTGATAGCAAGACTTCCTGGTCATTTCATTCGAGCTTGACCACCCATGAAAATAAGCTCCCTGATAATAACTAACGATAATCGCTAACATTACATAGCGCTTCCCATTTGCCAGGCACTGTGCTAAGCTCTTTAGAGCAATTGTCTCAGAGATAAAGAAAAAGAGAAGGGAGAGAGGGAGGGAGGGGAAGAGACACACAGACACAGAGAGACACAGAAAGACAGACACAGAGACAGTACAGAGAGAGACAGAGATATGGGGGGAGAGAGAGAGGAAGAAAGAAAGACAGAGACAGAGAGATGGGGGGGATAGAGAAGGGGGAGGGAAAGAACAAGAGAGAAAAAGAGGATGAAAGAGAGAAAGGGAGGGAAGGAGAGATGGGAGAGTCTTCCTGTAGATATCCGGATAATTCAAGTCCCCCTAACATGCTGTGATGTTTCAGTGCCAGAGTTGTGGTCTAGCTCCTGAAGCTCATTTGTTTCCCCTTTCTGTCCAGGTGGTCTGTAGTATACTTCCACAATGATATCACTCCCATCTCTTCTTCCACTATCTTCACCCAAGGTTTTCCACCACACTTTACAGCTCCAGCATCAGGATTTCCTCCCATGTCGTATTTTATTCAGTTTTCAGCACCACCACCACCACCACCACCACCACCACCACTGCCCCTTCACCTCCTCTGTTCCTTTTAGGACAGACCTTTGCAGAGACATGTTGAAGTCAGGAGCCTCTCCTCATGGCTCCCAGTGATGCTCAAGAAGTCAGATTTGCCTGCTTAAATGAAGCTCTCTCTCTAATCCACCTAGGTGGTTAACCTTCCTTTGGATATTTATTTACCAACATTTGGGACTATGGCTTTTCTTGATGAGTCCTTTCTTGGATTTGTGTCCCTATCAGTTTCTGGTCATCTCTTACTCATCCTCTTACTTTTCTTTCTATATTATAGCTACTAGTATGTAGTTTGGTATATGTATCTAACCCATTTCCCACCAGCCTCCTTCCTTTTTGGTTATATTAGATTTTCGAGACTCTGGGCAGACTCATTTTGAGGCTTCTTTTCTGCGAGTCAAAAGCTCATCATGGCTGCATTTTAATTATCTGCCAGTTCTCAAACACCCGCTTCTTTCCCAGCCCTTCATTTTCCAAATCTACCTTTCTCTCCATAACCCTTGACTTGTGGAAGAAAAAACATGAATATTAATACCAAGCTCTGTGGTTTTCAGGTCAAATCTGCCAGAAACAATTTTATTTAATTTGACCTTAATCTATAACCCAGTCATTTCCAGCCTCAGGAGAGAGGCGTCCATATAGATATAATTTCCTCATGCCCTCTGACACGACTTTTTGCCTCAAGAAGATTTCAGGTAACATTTGTAAGAACCTTGAACAAGGAACAGATCACAATATGTAAAAAGGACAGTTTGGATTGCCAGCCCAGAATTGTTGAGTAACCAGGTCAACAGCTCATTCTCTCCTGGAATCTCACTCCCCTCACTGATGGAGTTAAACAAGAAACTCTGCCCCCACTCACAGAGCAGCCCTAAAATGAAATGAGCCATGAAAAGAGATCGCTGGTCTCTAAAAAATGACAATCTCAGAACAGGAAGAGACCTCATCTAGTCCAAACCATGCCTCACTAAGACTCAGCAAAACAATCCATCCAACCTCTGAATCAGTCTTTCTTCCTGAAGTCCTCCCAGAGGGAAAACCCCCACTTCTACCCAACTCAACCAGCATTTAGTAAGGGCCTACTGTATTCAAAAGACTGTGCTCAGCACTGGGGGTTGTAAAGACAACCATATGAAAGATGCTTCAAATCACTAACAAGAAGAAAGATGAAGATCAAAGTGACCCTGAGGTTTCCCATCACATTCAGCAAATTGGCAAAGACAACTACAAATAGGAAGTCAATATCAGAGGGATGGTGAGAAGATGGGCATAGTAACACAAGGCTGGAGCAACTGGGATTGGACAGAGAGCAATCAAAATAAAACGGGTTGGAAGCAGGTTGGAAATTCTACTACTAAGTCCAGTGTTGGGGGCGGGGAGAGGAAATGACATTTAAATGGGAAGATAATTAAATACAAGATAATGTGATGGATAGAGAGCACCAAGGGGGGGTGGAGGGGATCTGGAAGCTGAAAGTAGGAAGGTGCCGCTGGACAGAGCCTTCAAGGTAGTCAGGAAGAGATGAGAAGAAAGAGCATCCCGAATATGGGGACCCCAGTCTGGGAAAAGGGCCACAGCTTCTCCAAAGTGGAAGGGTCCTCAGAGTGTCACTGAACAAAACTGCCCTCCACGACATCCTCAAGCTTCTGTCAGAGTCCTTCCAAGGACAGGGAGCCCATCTCACTCTGGGAGAGCTCTCAACATTAGGAAGTTTTTCTCAATGTCAAGCACAAATTCGCCCCTTTATAACCTCCTTCCTCCCCCCACAACTGCTCCTGGTCCTGCCCCTGGGGCCAGGCAAACCAAAATGAATCTCGTTCCTTGATATAAATGTGTGACCACATGCCTCCTCACTCTTCTTTTCCCCAGCTAAACTCCGCAGGTGAGTCAGCCACCTTAACTCTTGACTGGCAGAGCTGGAAGGCACAGTAGGCATCCTTTCTTCCAACCTCCTCATTTACAGACGAGGGAACTCAGGCCACAAGGGGACATGTGACTTGCCCAAAATCACACACAAATTACTGGACAACCACAAATGGACCCTAAATCTCCTGCCTTTCCAGGGTTCCAGACCAGTGGCCAACTCAGATAGAAATGGAAGTCAATATACAGCACATAAGGATCCCTGTGGATTGTATGTCGACTTAGAAAGCCACACATTTTATAGATTCAGTTTATAGGCACCACATCATAATCTGGTGAGGGTTGTGACCACTTGCAGCCAATGGCCTACATGTGTGACACCTCTACTCTAGACAATGTAATTAGAAGAATGAATAACTGACCTACTGTGCAGGGGTTCTGAGCATTTGCAGACACCAAAGTATAAATACTTCTTCCTGGATCCCGCAAGAAGCTGACTCAGTTTCCCCTCAGTACCTGAAGAGGCAACTCTCCAAACTGCCCTCCCCCTAGTCTGCCCAGGTCTCTCTGGACATTCCCCCTGAGAAATCCAACCTGGTTTCCCAAAGACTGAGTGAGTTATTGGAAGCCCCTGCTGGTAGCTGGGACCCCACGAAACTCCTGTCCCAGGCAGCTAGTTTCTGGCCTCTGAGCTGTGGTTCATGACCTACAAATCAATGAAAAGCCTCCTCTTGCTTCAAGCCAACAGCCCTGAAAACATCCACATTCCACCCTGCCCCCCACCTTGCCAGGCTGCTGGGCATGACCAGAGCAGCTGGTAGAGCTCCCTGGCCAGACTCAGGAGGCTGTGGCCCAGGGACCCATGGCCTGGAACGTTTCCAAGGAGCTCTCTTCACTACAGATAAAAGCTGGCACTCAGAAGCCCTTGGGAACAAACCATCAGCAGGTGCTCTGCCCTCAAATCACAGCACAGGGAGGAGTCAAGATCCTGGCTGCCCAGGCTGGCCAGGTCCCTTCTTGAGGACTCAGTTTCCTTTTCTGAAAAGTAGGGGAGCCAGACTAGATGATCTCTAAGGTTCCTCCCACCTCTGAGATTCTTTGTTCTAACGCTTGTCCCCACTCAAGGCTCTTCTCAGCTTGGTATTCTGTGTTCCTGTTCTAAGCTCCATGTTTTCTGTTCCATGGGCTGTCTCAGCCCATGGAACATTTTATGATTATGAACAAGTTTGTTGAGAAAATACCAGGAAACCCCCCCCCCAGCCCCCCTCCAGCCCTACCAGATTATTCCCTGGAGAAGTGTTTGATCAGAGCCTATCCTTTATGAAGTTTTACCCTGAGAGAGGTGAGTCCAGATAGATGGACAGATGAAGTAGCCCTAGGCAGGCTTGGTTTGGTGGGGAGAGGACCTGCCTCTGACAGCTTCCTTATTCCTTGCCCTGAGGTCTGCTCAGGACCTGCCCCTCCCAACAAAGGTGACCCTACCCCAAGATAGACAAACCCAGGCTCCTTCCAAACCTGACTGCCCAGATCAGGGTCAGCCACTCATTTAAAGAAATGATTTCATCCTTGCACAGAAAGGCCAAGAAGCATGACACTTGGTCCTCCTTGTGTTTATTTTTAAGTGGTTCTGACATGTTCCCTTTCCCTTGAGGAACACTAACCATTTTGCTGTGTCAAACAGAGACTTTGCTAGGCTTGGGGTCTGGCAACAGCAGCAGCAGCAGAGAAGGAAAGTCCCTGTCTGCACCTGCACCATCCCATTAGATCCCAGCTCCTGATGGTGAGCGCCTCCCTCGCTGCAGCCAGAAGCCAGAGTGCAGAGGCCTTGCCTCAGAAATGGGGCTCAGCAACTGCCTGGCACATAGGCGGGCCATGGGTCTCCACTGCAACACTCATGGGCCTCTGAGAGCTCAGTTGGATTTCTGTTGGGCTCTGCATGACAGAGTCATCTAGTATCCAAGGCCTTCCACCTTCCAGCTCCCATCTCCAAACCTCTTGAGCAATACTAGGGAAAATATATATATTTGAAATCAGCAAACCTGGGTTCAAATCCTGATTCTCTTCTCCGTGTGACCTCAGGCACTGGGGACTTTGAACCTCGTTTACAAACAGAGTTGGCTGGTTGTTGTTGTCCTTCATTCTCGAAGACCAAAATGACATCACTGTGATAAAGGCAAGTTTCAGTGTGTCTGACTGTGGTTGATCAGACCAATATGAGCTTGGAACGCTCTACCACAGATTGGACACAGATGGTCCATGTGAATATTTGGGGTGGTTACTCCAAATTTGCGCATCCTAAGTTTACTTTGTGCTGTCCCACTTCTGCTTTGCTCATACAGCACAGGACCCTTTCAGATGTGGGCACACCATGCTGAGCGATCTTGTGCCAGTGTCTCCCCTGTTGCACAGTCAAATCCAAAGTTCTTAGAGAGACTTTGAGTGTCCTTGTATCACTTCTTCTGACCACCATATGATCACCTGCCCCATGTAAGTTCTCCATAAAATAGTCTTTTTGGCAAATGTACATTTTGCATTCGAATGACATGGCCAGCCCATTGCAGTGGCGCTCTCCGAAGCATAGATTGAATACTTGGCAGTTCAGCTTGAGCAAGGACTTTAGTGTCTGGTACCTTATCCTTCCAGGTGATCCTCAGAATCTTCCTATGACAGTTCAGATGGAAGTAAGGCACACACAGAGTAGATGGAGGGTGATCTCAGAGAGAAGCAGTAATAACCAGAGGAAGGCAGAATGGGGTGGAGGGAGAGGGCCAGAAAACCCTCCTGCAGAAGAAAACAGTGAAGGAAGCTAAGAGAGCAAGGTAAGGAGAGAGAAAGACTTCTAGGTATGAGGAAGGGGGTTGGCTAGAAATGAAGTCATGTGTATGAGAAGCACAAAAGGGTTGTGGATCTTGGTCTTGGTTGACTTGGCCCCTTAGGGACAAACTAGAATCACTGGAGGGGAGTGGAACTGCAAAAAGGCAGATTATGGTTTAAAAGCAGAAAAGTATCCTAAGAATGAGAACTATCCCACAGTTTGGGATGGGATGCTTTGGGATGCCATCACTGGAGGTCTTTAAGCAGCAAGAAAAATAACCTCTTGTCAGGGGTAATATAGAAGAAATTCGTATGCAAGAATAAATTGGACTAGAAATTTCTTCCAGACTTGGTATATATGAGACTGTGACACTTCAAGGTAGGTAGGATTGGGCTAGGTTTCAGAAGACCTTGAATATGAGGCAGAGGACTTTAATCATGATGTGGCAAGCTGTCAGGATCTTTTTGAAGTGTCTGAGTGGGCAATGGAAAAGGATCTGGGCTTGTGTCCCAGCTCTCTCACTTACCAGTGATGAGACCATGAAGAGTCTCCTCACATATACAACTGGGGCACAAATCATCTCCTCCCCACCTCACAAGTCTGTTGGCAAGACTCAGTGACCATATTTGTGAATGAATTCTGCCATCTGAGGCACTGTTCACACATCAGCTATGACAAGCTTGGGGAGGAGGAGGGGGAGGGGAAAGAGAAAGGGGAGAATGGGGATGAGGGGGAAGGTGAAGGTGAGGCTGAAGACAAAGTGAGGATGAGGATAGGGAAAAGAATAGGGATGAAGATGAGGAGGAGAGTGAAGATGAGGTTGATGGAAATGTTATTATGCTGATGATGACAATGAAGAGGATCCAGATCATTTATGGTGGCGATAGTAGTGGTGATGATGGCCATGGTGATGGTGGTAATGGAGATGATGGTGATAATGGCGATGGTGATGGTGGCAATGGTGATGGTGGTGATGATGACGATGGAGATGATGATGATGACGATGATGGTGGTGATGATGACGATGATGGTGGTGGTGAGGGTAGTGATGACTAAAAGGATGAAAATGATGATGACTACTAAAGAGGAAGGAATTGAAGGTAAGGATGAAGAAGAGAAAAGTGATGGTGAATGTGATGATGATGAAGAAAAGAAGTAAATAGAGTTCAATGATGTTTCATGAGGTGAGGTGTTGTCCTTGGGTCCAGCCCCAAAGCAAACAAAGGCTTCCTTTCTAAATATCCCCATCAACATTGTCATTACTCTTCTGGGAGCCATATCTCCTCCCCAGATTATGTTGTTCATGGGAACTTTTCTTGGGGACACATTTACTGGGAATTCCACAGAGACTTCAATAACTCACTTCCAATGAATCCCCTCTGGACTTGGACCACTAGTTAATAAACAGGCCTGTAAAGCAATAAATCATGTAGGAAAAGGTGAGAAAGTATCCAGTCTCTCCCTCCCATAAAGACCCAGGTGACATTCTGGTCTCTCCTGCTCCCTAATTGCATGACTGTGGTAAGTCATTTACCCTGCCTCAAACTCATCATCAGTAGTATGGGCACAATAATGCTGGTTCTCCCTATCTCAGGTTGCCATCAGGTTCAATGATCACTCACCTCTAGAGCATCTTAGGGATTTGCGAACCACTTTTCTCACAACTCCTCCAAGATGTAGTGATGGTACTTTTATCCCCATTTTACAGATGAAGCAAGCAAGGTTCTGAGAGTTTCAGCATCCTCCCAGGGGCACTGGGACAGTTACTGAGAGTCAGGGGTGCTCGGAAGCCAGGTCCCCTGCCTCCAAGGCCAGCTCTGTTTCCTCTGCTGCTGAGGCTGACCCACAACCACCATCATATCCCTTGCATGGTGCCACTAAGATTCTCAGTTTTCTCCATCCTTACCATGCCTCCTTTGTCTGGACTCAAAGAAGGTAGGTGTTCTGGGATGTCCCTGAAAGTCAGCACCACATGCTCTGGAGGAGTAAATAGGCATTGTCCCTGGGGCCACGGGAGATGAAACCCAAGAACTGTCTCCTGATAGGAACTTGAAGCCCAGTCCTGGGGGAGCATCAATGGTACCGGAGCTGTCAGGCCTTAATAGGGACCACATTTCTGTGAGCTGAATCAACGCTGAATCAAAAGACACAACCCAGGCCAGGAAAACGGGATGACCCAGCCAGCTCTGAGGGAGACAAGAGCCTGAGGACTCTCCAAGGCCAGCTTAGTGCAGCCAGAATACGTGGTCAGAGAGACCCTCAGTGAGTGGCTTTTCTGGAGAAACATTCTCCAGGCCTTGTCATCTGGGTCCCAGACATGGCCAGATTTGACCCTAGCTGTGGGCTGAGCCAAGGAGAAGGTGGGGGGAGAGGAGCTTCTCCTGTGTCCTCCCAGGGTCATTGAGCATGCATGTGTAGATGGAATGTGTTTTAACACAAAGATCATCAGCATTACCTGAGGGTGGGGGGTGATAATGTAGAACATGCCACTGTCAACCAACGAACCAGGAATTTGTGTGTCAAGGAAATCATTTGATCTCCATCCTGGAGAAAGAGCCTCAGAACTGGCCAGTGCCAGGGTCAGATCTGCCTGGCTCAACCAGTCACGGAGCAAGTATGGCATTGTTTGGTTCAGTCAGTCAGGAAACATTATGAAGCACCTCCTATGTGCCCGGCACTGTGCTGGGTCTGGGGCTACATGGAAAGGCCAAAGACAGTCCCTGCTGGCATACAAACCACCATGTCTAGATAAGGCACAGATAGAACTCAAAGGAAGAGCGTTCTCTGTAGCTAAGATTTCAGCAGCTCAGCACACTCCCCAGAGAACAGGATTCCTGCCCCCCATCTTGTGCCACACAAAATGAGAGAGCCAGGAGGAGCCCCCAGCCCAAAGAATCAGACCCCCCACCACCACGTCCCAGAGGGCTCTCTGGCTCTCTCTCACAACAATTCAGTGAGATCTGCAGCCACTGTATGAAAGTCCCTTTAGGAAATTGTCCCTCCTCTGAGTTGCCAGTACTTAGCATCGGACTTGGGAATCTTTGTTTTTGTTATCCAGTTGTTTTAGTCACATCTGATTCTCTGTGACCTTCTTTGGGGTTGACTTGGCAGAGATACTATGCTAGTTTGCCATGTCCTTCTCCAGCTCCTCCAGCTGAGGAAACTGAGGCAAATAGGGTTCAGGGACTTGCTCAGGGTCACACTAGTCAGTGTCTGAGGTCGGATTTGAATTCAGGTCCTCCTTACTCTAGGTCCGGCACTCTGCACTATGGCATCACCTGCCTGCCTGGGAAGAGTAGGCACTTAAATGTTTGTTGACTGGATGTCCTGCTTTTACAAGTCCCTGCACATCAGCATCACAGTGGGAGACAGGTTGGTGCCCTTGTCAGAGATTTTAGCTGCTGCCTCCCTGTCCCTAGAGGTCAAATGCCCAGTCTCTCCTGGGACAATTGCAGCAGGAATGCCCACCTCCCCACTCTCTGACGCCTTCCTCACCCCTCCTTTAGCCTCCTCACATTCTAACTTGTACCACGGTTATACGTAGACTGCTGATTCTCACACACACACACACACACACACACACACACACACATACACATACACACACACACACACACACACACACACACACACAGTCACGTTTTATCTTTGTATGCCCAGCACCCAGTGTGGGGCCTCCCACACAGCTGGCTTAAGAAATGCCAATAGAATGGAACAGGCTTGGATCTGGAGCCTTCAGTGCCAGCTCTGTCCCTCAGTCCTAAATGTGTCCCTAGGCAAGTCACTTACAGTCAAGGAGCTCCAATTTTCTTATCTAGAAAATCATGACCACACCCACCCTGCTACTGGAAGGACCGCCTAAGCCCATGGATATATACGTGAAAATGTAAGGGAGTCCTCCTTATTACCAGCTGGGTAATACCTCTATCATACTCTAAGGTTTGGAAAGGGTTTGACTTATATTATCTCATTTGGTCTTCACAATAGTCCTAGGAGAGAGATACAACGATGACCCCATTTTACAGATGAGGACACTAAGGCTTAGAGCGTATTGTAAGTAACTTACCCAGGGTAACATAGCTATTAGGGGTCTGAGGAAGGTTCAAACTCAGGTCTTCCTGATGCCAAGATCAGCTATCTACCCACAGTGTTGCCTCCTGCCTATGGATATCTGCCATCTGGTCAGCACATAACCAAGTAAAAGGTAAAACAGTTACATAGCAAGAGTGAACAGACAATTAATGGTGGCCCATGTGCTCCCTTGGTCTCTCTGGGATTTTGAAAAACCACCAGGAGGACCCCCAGCACACTGACTGAAGCCCTCGAGGCAGTTGAGAAGAGATAGCCCTGGAAGGACAAACTTGGATGGGCCGCAATCTGAATCATGGGTGGGAACCTTCATAGCCTGGCATGGTAGAGAGAGCCCTGGCTCTGGGTTCAAATCCCACCTTGGACAATCACTACCTGTGTGACCCTGGACTAGTCTCTTTATGTCTCTGGGTCTGGGCTTCCTCATCTGTAAGGACGGAGGTTGGGCTAGCTGACCTCTCAGGCTCCTTCCCTATCTAGATTCAAGAACTCCATCAGAGACTTCCCCCACACCCAGGAGGACATAGGAATAACAACTCTCAGAAGGAGATCACCGATCTGTGCCTGAAAGAAAACTCGACCCTCAGAAAGGCTGCAGCAGCTCAGGGCAGGGAGGAGCAAAGGTGATGGAGAGACAGGACACAACAGTACCTATTTATTTTCAAGCATCATCCCTGTGGGAGAATCCACCTGGAGCATGCTGAGCGACACACACCTGCACACCCAGACTTTGCCTGGCATCACAGCGAGAGGGAAATGCGATGAGCAAGTCTCTACGACAGACCTGACTAGTGGGGTTTGGTCTGCCATGTATAGATCAGTCAAACTAGAGATGGGGAGATCCCTCCCCAGAAGAGCTGGCCACCAGCATGGTTCACAATTGCTCCCTGATTGAGCAGGAAGGGGCAATGACTGTGCCCATGGAGAGACACCCTGTGCTGATGAAAGCATCAGTCTTCTGACACATGCCAGAGACGCTGTGGCTATGGCTAACATCAGCTCCAAAGCCTGCCACCATCCCTCCCCAACTCCACCTCAGGTGCCCCAAAGAATCAGGGAAGTGACTTGGGGCTTTCTGGGGCTCCTGTCAAGTGAGGAAGGTTCCAAAGGAACAGCCCAGGGAAGGACCCACCACACATCTGTTGTCTGAAGGTCAGCCTGGCACAGTGAGGAAGGGTTTGACACCGAGATGGTTGAAGGAGATGAATTGTTCTCAAAGACTTTGGGCTGAAACATAGAGAGGGTGCAGTCTAAACTGGCGGAAAAAGTCCCCAGACTAATGAGACCTTCTCTCTGGGGAGGTCTGCCATCCTCCCAAGGCACTAGCCCAGGTACGAAGGGGAGCATGCCAAGGCCTGTGCCATTTGGCTATAACTGGTGCCCAGTCCAGTGTTCTTGCCCCCACTTTGGTGCCAAATGGAATCCCTTTGCATTCATATCAGGCTGCTTATCTCCCACATGGTGGAGCACAGCATCTCCCCGGGCCACAATTTCCACCTCTGTAAATGGAGATGGACACTACAGACTCTGAGATGTCAGGATTTGATTCCCTATGCCCCCTGGTATATTCTGGCAGAGTCCTGGAAAGCTTTGATCATTCCCTCTCTGAGCAGACAAGTGCCATCTGCTGCCTAAATTTCCTCACAGGATGCCAGCATGGGGAACCTCTGAGAAGAAGCCAGGCTGGAAGGACAGCTAAGTCATGTAACCTAGGGGAGTGATTAGGGCTGGGCAGCCTCTAGGCCCAAATCCTTGGCACCTAAGCTTTTTGCTTGGCCAGATGAAAGTGCTGGATTGGGTGGCCCCAAAGACCTCTTCAGTGCTGATGAACTGAGCTCCGTGATCCTCCTCACCAGTGCCTGCCTCCTCTTCCCTGGGCCCAGGCTCTCTAAAAGGCCATTCCTGAATCAAAAGACAGGAGAGCCTCAGGACATTTCCATTCTGAAAAATAAACATTTAGACTCTTTCTGATTGGGGGAGGGGTCTTAAGAGAAACCTCCCAGACCGTTTGCCAAGAATGCTTCCCACCCTCTCATTTCTTAAACTGTGAGCACCTCCAGGGGATTCAGTGCACATGGCGCTGATTTAGTCAAACTGAATTCATCATGTTGGTATCCTTTCAGGACTATTAGGTGTCTAACAGCCTCCCTGCTAGACCCAGAGGTGGTGCTGGGCCAGGACTGAAGGAGCTCAGGCCAGGAGGCAGATGACCTACTCCCAATTCAGAACTGGGCCTGGGTTTACTGAACTGCCACTCCCCTGCCCCTTAAGATCTCCACCCACAAAGGTCTGCCGTAGACATCTCACAGATGACCTTGGACAGCAGAGGCAAGGGATTGGAAGTGGTCCATGCACTGCCCAGGCTCTGGGGCAGAAATGGTGCCTAATCTGCCCAGGTGGGTTCCCTCTGCCTCGCTGGAACTCACTGGGCTCCTAAACACAATGAAGACGAGGATCTCTGAATTCCCTCTCTGTTCTAGCTTCCAATGTCCTTGCCAGCTCTGACATTCTCTGTTCCAGATCATAAGCTAGGCCCTCCCAGCTCTGACAATCTATGATTCAATTGTAGGTTTGAATATGCAAAAACAATTAGACAGAACATGAGTCATGTACAAAAAGTTGTCACCACTTTCTGGACATTCCCCGGGTGTAGAGCCATTCACACAGATACACGCTGAAACCCCCAAAGACACCAGAGTATGTACATGCACTCACACACATGTACATGCACACACATATATGCAATGTTTCAAAGGGAAGGATTGTTGATTACAGCTCTAGGAACTGGAAGAGACCTCAGAGGTTCATTTTATGAAGGAGGAAACTGAAGCCCACGGCGGTTCAGTGATCTGCTCGTGGTCCCAGTTACTAAGCTACTGAGGCAGGATTTGAACCCAAGACTCTGACTAAAACCAGTGCCCTTTTGTGCTCTCTTTCTGCTCAGTGACACCCAGTGAACATTTCACCCCATAGGAAGAAACCCCTTGACCCAGAGGTCACAGTGGAGCCCTACAGTGTGTGCAAATATACATTAATTCATTCAACTTTCTGAGATGTCTTTGGGAGCTGGGTAACCTTGGGCAATGACACTTCCCTTCTGAGACCTTGAATGTGCCATATAAAGCCCGCTAGTCTAATTACTGCCTGAGTCTCAGTTTCCCCTGATGCCAGATGGATAGGAAAAAAATTCTCACTGTCCCTAGCCACGCTGAGAGGAACATGCTTTGTCTCTCCTGGGTCTCTGTAGGCAATAAGCTGCTGCTAGAATTCCCAGGACTCAGGAAGAGGATGACTCTGTACTCAGTGATACCACTAGTATGCTGGGGAAGCCCTCTGAAGGCTTGTAGGCCTGGGCAAAGCCAAAGGATGACCAACTCCTACATTTGGCTCCAGTGATGCCATGCCAAGGGCTCAGCAGAGGCTCATGGGGTGCTGGAAGGTGCTGGAGAAAAGGTTCTGATGTCAAAGGGCTTTAAGTCCAGGCAAACCTTGACCCACCACATAGCTTTGTGGGCTCCGCAGCCCCGTCCCCCAATCCAGGCCAGATTCTCACGTACAGATGCATTTTCCCACAGAAGTGAAACTAGTCCCAGGAATTCTGCTCCCCAGAGCTGCACAGGCCAAATCAATTGCAGGCTCTCCGAGCTGGGAAGGACACACAAGGCCATCGAGGCCAGCTCTCTCTGAGTCTAACTGCGAACAGGCCTGTGAGCACTTCAAGATCACAGACTTAAAGCTGCACCTCAGCTGTAACACCATGACAAGTGTTCCATATACAAAGAAAGGCAAAAGACCTGCCCTCAGGGAGTTCACAGTCTAATAGAGGGAGGCAACATGCTAACAACTGCTTACAAACAAGGTGCACACCAGTAGCTGGAGGGTGATCTCAGAGAGACGCAGAAATAAGCAGAGGAAGGCAGAATGGGATGGAGGGAGAGGGCCAGGAAAGGCTCTTGCAGAAGAAAACAGTGAAGAAAGCTAAGAGAGCAAGGCAAGGAAAGAGAAAGGCTTCTAGGCATGGAGAAGGGGGGTGACCAGAAATGAAGCGATGTGTATGAGAAGCAACAAGGAGACATGGAAGGAGTGAAGTCTAAGAAGACTGGAAAGATAGGAAGGACTTTAAAGGCCAAACTGAGCATTTCGTGTTTGCTCCTGGAGGCAATAGGGAGCCACTGGAGTTTACTGAGCAGGAGGTGACCTGGTCAGACCTGAGCTTTAAGAAAATCACTCTGGACTAGATGTGGATGGACTAGATGGACTAGAGTGGGGAGAGACCACAGGCAGTTAGAACCCCAGCCCCAGCATCTGCTGTCATAGTCCAGGCCTGAGGTGATAAGGGCTTGCACCAGGGTGGAGGCCAAGTTGGAGGAGGAGAGGGGCTATCTGAGAGATGCTGCAGAGGTGAAATTGACAAGAAATAGTGAAGAAGTAAAATGACCAAGGATGCCTTAGAGGTGAAATCAACAAGAGACCCTGAAAAGCTGAAATCGACCCAGAAATGCCAGTAGAGGTGAAATCAACAAGAGATGTTGCAGAGATGAAATTGACCAGAAATGTTGCAGAGGTAAGTCAACAGGTCTTGGCACCATATTGGATATGGGGGAGGTGGGGAGGGTAAGAGAGTGAGGAACCCATTATGACTCCTAGGTTGGGTGTCTGGGGGACTGGGAGAACAAGGGTCCTCTTAACAGTAATAGGAAGAACCGGAAGAGGAGAGGGTTTGAAGGAATGAGAAAAGCCCAAGACACGGGCAGATACTCTGCTAAAATGTAGGTATGGGATGTCTGACAGCCTCCCTTTGACATACCAGGTGAGTGATTTCATTTAGCTTCCCTTCTTCAGATGGAGATTGAGTGAAAACTGTCTTGCCAAGTTCTGTACTGAGTGGAGGCAGGGGAGGAGAGAGGACAGAAAAATACAAAGAGGAAGCCATTCACAGGGTTGGCTCTCAAGGATCTTTTCTATTCTGGGATGCAATATGAACACAGGCAAGGAGGATGGAATGTTGTGACCTAAGCTGAAAGGAGGGGGCCAGTCAGGGGTTCTGGGGAGCTGGGGTGGGGGTCACCTGGGGGAAGGGGAAAGTCAGGGAACATTTCCTGGAGGAGGCAGCACTGGAGTTGAGCCCTAGGGGAAGGGGTGAGAACAGGCAGAGTCCAGGGGAGTCTACTCTTAGTGTGAAAGTCAGTGTGAGGACAAGCCTGGAGGTGGGAGAAGGAGGGAGAGTAGTCCAGGTTGGATGGAATTCAGATGACATAAATCCAGATATCTTGGAGGCTTCCCCTCCCACCCAGCAAGTGGACAAAGATGACATAAGATGAGAATGACCAGTGAGGATGGGACTGTGGGAGAGCTCCCTGCCTCTCTCTCTTCCTTGAGGCAACTCTACCCCTGTCCTGTAGCCTGGCTGGTCTAAGCCTGGGACACAGTGAAACACTTAAGCATTTGAACAGTCTGTTCCCACTTGAGGGTTCTGTTTGGTTTGGTCTAGTTTTTACTGATCCTTGGCTCGGAGACCAGAGGGCAGTTGCCCAGGACAGGGATGGAATGGGGTCCTGGCCACCAGCAGGGCTTTCAAGGACACACTCTTAGCCTTTGGGAAGCCTGGTGGGATTCCCCTCCATGGTGAGTGACCAGAAACACCTGGACAGACTATGGTGAGAGCAGTTTGGGGAATTGATCCCTCAGGTATGGGCACCCAGTAGAAGCTGTTTTCATTGGGGTGCAGGCAGATGCTTAGGACCCTGATCAAGCATGTCAGTTATTCATTCTACTAAGTAGACTGCCTAGTCCTGGAAAGAGGCAAGAGAAAGGCCCAATTTCTGACTCTCCAGTAATTTGTGAGTGGTATTGGACAAGTCATGTCTCCTCTTGTTGCCTCAGTTCCCTCATCTGTAAATGAGAAGGCTGGACTAAATGGCCTTCTGTGCCTTCCAGCTCTGTCAGTCTGCCAGCCTAAGGGTGAGATATCTGGCATACCTAGGAAAGTTTAGCTGAGAAAGAGAAGACCAGGATGGGGAGAGGGGAACAGAGGGAAGATGAGGCATGAGAGATGCGGTCTCATATTTGAAGGGCCTTCATGCTAAGGAGGTGGACTAGCCTTGGTCTGCCTGGCCCCAGAGGCAGGACCAGAAGGAACAGATGGAAATTGTAAAGAAACCAATTTAGGCTCAATGTCAGATGATCTCAGCCAATCGATCCTCTCAATCCTCCCTCCCCTCACACAGCCGGCACCTGCAGAGCCAGAAGAGCCTCCTCCTGGGGCCAGCACTGTTCATTCCCTGGTATCCAATCCCTCCACTCCACAGAGTGGTATCCCGAAGCATGGGTCCAGCAGTAAACTCCACTGGCTCATCATTAAGGTGTGATATCAACTCAAAACAACCTGTACCCTTCCTAGCCTTCTAACCTCCTTACCAGTGACTGGCCCCTGCACCATTCCTCACTCACAGCTCTCCATTTCCCATCTGCCTCCAGAATCCACATTCTCCTCACCTGTGCATCTTAAAATCCTTAATTCTCTTCAAGGCTCCTCTCAGACCCCACCTCCTCAAGCCACATGGGCCTCTTCTAGAAAAGCGGTCTTGGCTCTGCTGCCTACATGCTTTGCATCTTCTTGTTCCATAAAGTGTGGATACCTATATGTGCATGTGGAATTCCACGAGGGTAGAAACAGTTTCATCTTTGTCCTTGCCTACCCACAACAGCCCAGAGCCAACCCTTCCTACAAACATCTGAGGTCATTGACTGACTGACTAATTAGACATTGGAGCCAAGCCCATTCTCACATGGAGATTCTGAAATGATCAATTCGGGCTGTAAAATGGGCTGAATTGTAGCTCAAGTCCTCCTGACTGCAGGTCCAGGGCTCTCCTCCCAGGGCCACTTCACCCCCTTCAAATTGGGCCATCATACTGTGACCTCTCTGGGGGAAATGGCAAGATTCTTCTGTTGTTCCAGTAAGCTAATTATCAGGATGATGACATAGTCTTTACCTGGATAAAGTCTTCAGAACCCCTCCATCCATGTTACCAGCTTCCTTGGCCTTCCCAGGACCCCCTGGCCCCCAAAAGGTAGCCACAAGGTGAAGGAGGAGGAAGAGGCATGTTCTCAGAGACGTGGACAGGGCATTGGATGAAATAATACATCACCTCCTTTGCCAAAGAAAAAGGAAGAAAGTGGTTTTCGGCAGAAAAGCCAGACCAGGCCCTCTGGAGGTGCCGTGTTTCCCCAGTATTTGGCTTGTCCGGGAGTGTTTTGTCTGCAAAGGGCTTTGGCCCCATAAACATGCATAGATGAGGTAACCAGCAGAGACCTGCGGGGCTGCAGCCCCAGGCCTCTGAGGCAGCCAGGCAGTCCATCCCTCCCAGCCATGGGAGGAGAGCCTGGGCCAGACAGGCCAGGGTCACATCAGCCAACAGGCCAGGCTGGAACCTGGAGAGTCTCCTCAGGGTGGACCGCCAAGTCCCACATCTAGCCAGCTCCAGGATGGAGACCCTCCAGGGCTGGCAGGAAAGGAGGAGAGTCATGGTGTCCAGGTCAGCATGGGACAGAGGGGAGCCTTCCACTGGGGATGACCTTGGAGTGTTAGTGGCTCTCGGGCAACCTTGGTTATATCCTTGAGCTGCTGTCATATGGGGCTGGCCTCTCTCAAGCCACCTGCCTCCCAAAGCTGTGGAAAAGAAAATGTTCTACAAACTCTGAAGTGTCCCAGAAACAGCAGCTGCTTCTGCAGAAGGGAGAGAATGTGTCCCTGAGATCCTTGAGTCCAAACCCCTCCCCAACCAGAGGGGGAGAAGGAGACTGAAGGACTTTTCTCATCAAGGCCTCAGTGTGCAGACCCCTATTCAAAGCTGCTTCAGGGAACCCTCAGGCCTGATCCATCGTCATGGGATGCAGAGGCAGATACCTCTCCCCAAGAGTCCTGCCAGAGCTTCCTGGGAGGCTCTGGGGAGAGGCTGCAGCCCAGGAGGTCATCCAGAGACCAAGGTCACTGTGACCTCTCCAGTATGCCACCATCGCAGCCCAGAAACCCATGATTTATCCACAGGTTGCTTCACAATCTGTCGCTCCTGAATGCAAACATCCCAAGCCAAGGCTTAGCTGAGAAGCCTGTGAAAAACCATCTTCAGGCCACTAATAGAAGATCTGGCCACAGAATAAATGGACTGTAGGGTGCTTGGTGGACATTACCAAGGACCCTGGGATGACCATACACCATCGAGTGCCAAGAGAGAAAAGAGAACTCAGAAGAGGCAATGTCCAAGCCAGGAGGACCCTTAAAACACAGAGTGTACAGTGGCTGTGGCAGTGAGATTTTGTGAGGCACCTTCAGAACCCAAGGCTGGCATTTGCTCCTCAGCCTCCCCCACCAGCCAGCCAGCCTCAGTTTCCTCATCTTTAAAATGGGTGAGGTGCTGTCCCTGATGCTGGAAGCAGTCTCTGCCCATCAGGGGATCACATTCTAATTGGAGACACAACTGTCCAGGTTTAGCCATGTAAGACAGAGACTGAACCTGATGATTTCACTGGCTTAGAGAATTCTCAGATGAGGACACTCAGTCCCTCTGCAGCTTCTAGTCTTAGGGAGCTAGAAATATAATGACTTACCCAGGATCACCCTGCCACCATGTATCAGAGGCAAGACTTGAACCCAGACCTTCCTCATCCAAGGTTAGGTTTCCTCTCAGCCTATAAAAGACACACAAATCAAACACAAGGAAGCCTTGGAGGGGAAGGCAGTACTTAGTACAGGTGTATACTTGGGTAAGTCATTTCCCCAAATCTGGACTTCAATTTACTTATTCATAAAATGGGGCAGGGAATCTTCACTGTCCTTCTGTCCTGGATTCCTTTAGCCCTGCCTGGGGGCCTATGAGCCCCTTCCCAAAATGCTTTTTAAATGAACAAAATACCTAGGATCACAAAGGAAATTTTTATAAAATACAGTTATCAAAATATTTTTTTTAGAAAGCCAAGTTCCCAGATATCCATTTAAGAGTCCTAGACTAGACATTTCTGGCATCCCATGATCCTCTGAGTCTGACCCAAGAAAAGACCAGCTCTCAGTTGTTCTCAGCCCCTGACAACTCAGTGGGAATACAGCCTAGAGCTTTCCATGAGAACTGTTTCTAATATGGAAAGGGAAATCAGGAGGACTCTGAGGGGTACAGCCTGGGACCCTGAAGGACACAAGCCTGGGACCCTGAGGGACACAAGCCAGAGCTCCTGGTGACCCAGCATCCATAGCTCTTTCTATCAACTTCTTGTGACCTTCTGAGGCTTTCTCTCTCTCCTCTGTGCCCAGATTGTGTGCACTCACGTCCCATTCTTGGATGGGCTCTCATGTCAGGGAATAAAAAAAAGCACCCTCCATCCAGCCCACAAGCCCTGTGGGAACTCTCAAGAAGGTGATGGGTAAATAGCCCATAAAACACTTTGTGGGTCCCCACCCTTTGCTCATATAAGACTTTACAACACCCAAATGGGAAAGATTTCATCCAGCACCACACACTGGAAGGAAAGACCCCGGCTTAATTGTCCCCCAAGACACAACTCAGGCACCTACAGGCTGGGACTCAGACATCCCTCCCCAAAACAGATGAGTAACCAAAGTGGAAATGGCCTGGAGCACCAGAGCCAACATTTCCTTCCCAGCTCTAGTGCAAAGGGGCCTCATCCGGGCTCCCAGGCAGGCTCCACATGGAGGGAAATAAAGAGAAGGAGGGAGGCCCATACACAGGCACCAGGAATCTCACCAGGTCCCCCCACACACACACTCTCTGTTCACTCCAGCACAGCCCCTGAACAGGTGTGCTCCCAGGGATGACTATCTTGTCTCCACAAAGGAGGAAGCTGGAAAAGACCTCAGAGGTCAGAGCTCTTCACTTTACAGAGAGGGAAAGTGAGGCCAGGTCTACTCAGTTCCATGTGCAGTAAGTAGCAGCATTACTCATATCCTCTCTCTCCAAGTCCAGTACCCTCTTCTACAACCCCACAATTTAAGGGACTTTCTACAGGGCCAGTGGAAGCCTAGGGGCTGCAGAGGAAGAAAAGAGGACAAGCAGTGTTTTGTTCTATCCACAGGAGGATCCCCTTGGCACTCCCACCATACTGAGGGTTCTTGAGAAGCCCATCTCCTGAAGCATCTAAGGGGGCAGGTCATGGATACTGGAGTCCCTTAGATCAACTTGTCCTGTGCTGGAGAGTGACAAGGGATGCAGGCAAAAAGCCAGGGTGACTCCAGGATCCACCATGTCAGCTCTGTATTTTCTTGCCTCAATTCATCAAGAGCGATGCATGGAGTGTCCGTCTGAGGGTTTCCATCTGCTCCAGAGTCCAGGCATGGTGGGAGCCACCGTGGTAGAAGAGGGCGGCAATAGTCCAGGGAAGTCATGACCTAAGCTAACCCAGCCAAGGAAAGGAGCAGCTCATCCACCCGTGACATCGTACCCATTATATCCATCATACCTGTTGTATCCATTGTACTCGTTGTACCCATCGAACCCATCACACCCATTGTGCCCATCATACCCATTACATCCATTGTGCCCATCATACCCATCACATCCATTGTGCCCATCATACTCATTGTACCTATCATACCCATCGAACCCATCATACCCATTGAACCCATCATACCCATTGTGCCCATCATACCCATCACATCCATTGTGCCCATCATACCCATCGAACCCATCATACCCATTGAACCCATCATACCCATTGTGCCCATCATACCCATCACATCCATTGTGCCCATCATACCCATCGAACCCATCATACCCATTGAACCCATCATACCCATTGTGCCCATCATACCCATCACATCCATTGTGCCCATCATACTCATTGTACCCATCCAACACATTGTATCCATCATACCCAACCTGGGCAGGTAAAAGGGAGAACAGGACTCCCAGGGCTAGGAGGGGGGAGGTGTCCTTTGACCCCATGTGCCACACTTGTGCCCAAGTACTTTTGTTCTTAAACCCAAGTTCATTCTCCCCAGTGACTGAGCATGTGCTGAGGGAAGAATGTGCTCCTGGTGGGGGATGTTCCTGTGACTTATGTCCTTGCAATAACTCTTCAGGAAAAAATCCTTTTGCCAAAGCTCATTGATACTGATAGACTAATTGATTTCAGGGGGCCACTCCAGACAATGACTACCAAGAAAACCCAGGTGCTCCATCAGCCACCACCACACCATCCATACGTGGAACCATTGGTTACAACAAATGGAGAAGTTTTGAATGCTGTGGATAAGTTCACTTACCTTGGCAATGTACTTTCCAGAGAAGTACACATTGACAATGAGGTGGATGCAGTACTGCCAGAGCTAGCTCAGTGTTTGGGAGACCCCAAAAGAAAGTGTAGGAGAGAAGAGGTATTAGACTGACTACCAAACTGAAGGTCTACAGAGCTGTTGTGCTCACCTCATTGTTGTATGCCTGTGAAACATGGACAGTCCACCAGCGCCATGCCAGGAAACTGAGTCGCTTCCATGAACTGTCTTAGGAAGAGTCTGAGGATCACCTGGCAGGATAAGGTACCAGACACTGAGGTCTTGAACTAAGCTTCCAAGCATTCAAGCCATACTTCAGAGGACGCAGCTCTGATGGGCTGGCCACATTGTTCAAATGCCAAATGTACACTTGCCAAAAAGACTATTTTATGGAGAACTTGCAGGGAGCAGGCGATCACATGGTGGCCAGAAGAAACAATATAAAGACATTCCCAAGGTCTCTCAAGAACTTTGGATTTGACTGTTGCAACATGGGAGACACTGACACAGGACCACTCAGCATGGTGTGCCTACATTACAAAAGGTGCTGTGCTCTATGAGCAAAGCAGAATTGAGACAGCACAAAGGAAATGCAGAATACGCAAATTTGGGATATCCACCCAAATATTCACACGGACTATCTGTGCCCAACCTGTGGCAGAGCATTCTGAGCTCGTATTGGTCTGATCAGCCACAGTCGGACACACTGAAACTTGCCTTTGTCATAGTGATGTCACTTTGGTCCTCTTCGAGAACAGAGGAAAACCACCACCACCGATGGGGGCTCCTAAGCACCTTTCCAAAGTCCCCCCTGGGTCATCGTCAAGCCCTGGGGCACAGAGATAAAAGTGAAACAAGCCCTGTCCCAAGGAAGGAAGTTCAATGGCCAGTTGCTGGGTACAGCTGGTAGGTGTTGTTGCATGACCTTCATTCTCAGAGGACCATGGCATCAGGGAGGTGATGCCATGACATGCAAGTGAATTGGATGTAAGTGAGGAGGACTATGCAAATTACCAGCCTCACTTTTTCCTCCAGAGCCAACTGGGTCCAGTGGCCAGATATGGATCAGGATGACTAGAGAGGGCTCAGGAGGCAGTGGGTACATGAAATGAATGAAAGGTGATTTGGGGAGGAAGGCACTAATGACTGGTGGAAGGTGGGGAAGAACAGAAAAGCCTCTTTGAAAGATAGTTGCACCTTGAAAGAAACTAGGGATTCTGAGAGATGCAGGGAAGGAGAGTGAGCACCAAGCAGGGGAGAAAAGCAGGGTAAAGGCTTGGAAGTGGTAGACAAGTGAGCGCCATGGAGAAGGAGCAAGGACAGACTGATTGGACTCCAGCAGAGGAAGCAATTCAGGTAATAACCTAAAAAGGCAGGTTGGGGCTGTGTTGGGAAGGGCATTTTTGTTTGATCCTGGAGGTAAGAAGCAGTGCCAAAGTTTATTGGGTAGAGGAGGGACTTGTGACATCTTCATAAACCCTCTCCAGGATCTCTCAACCTTTGGAGGTTATGGAGCCCAGGACATTCCTCCACTGTGATGCTGCTCTGGTCTATTAACTGAAAGTGTCCTTTCCCTTTTCAGTTTTTCCTGGGGGGCTTATGCCCCTCTCCCCTTTTCCACATACCCCTCCCTGACTCCCCTGAGTTTAATCCTCTGCGTGTATGTTCTCTCTCCCCACCAAATAGAATGTCAGCTCCTGGAGGGCAGGACTCCTCTTGGTCTCTGGAAGCTAATGTCACAGTATATAAAGTGCTGGACCTATAGCCAGGAAGCCCCATATGTGAATCCTGCCCCAGACATCCATTAACACGGTGACTCTGGGCAAGTCCCCACTGCCTGCCTCAGTTTCCTCATCTGTCAAATGAGGACAATAACAGCACCTACCTCCAGGGCCACTGTGAGGATCCAGAGAGGTCATGTTTGTAAATCACTCTGCCCACCTCAAAGCCCTACAAATACGCTTGCTCTGGTGGGATGATTACTGTCCTCCAGTTACTGTCCAGCCTAGAACCTGTGACAAATGCCTGAAGAACTGTTGTTTGCTAAGCTGCCTGCATCCTTCAAGGAAGGAGAAGTCACAAGAAGCCTGTGGGGATTAGCCACATAATATCAAAAAATGAACCAATAAATAAATGAAGGAATGAGTGACAAAATAAACAGATGAATGAAGCTTCATAACTTCATGTGACAGTGTCCATTTCAGGGACACTAGGGAATTCTGCTGTTCACTCACTCCCCGCCCCCATCACCTTAGATCTGCTTTGTTGATGTGGGACATTTACTTCTCTGGGAACACAGTGCTTCCCCAGGAGAACAGTGGCCCCGTGAAAGCCGGGCTGTGTCAGCTTAATTAGCCTTCCCAAGACCTCGAACACTGTTTGGCACACAGTAGATGGTTTATAAATGTTTGCTGACTAAAATCAAAGAGGGGATCTTGGGTACCCAAAGGAGCAGCCTTGCAGCCTGACAATTTGCAGACAGAACAACGGAGGGGGACGTTCTCAAATGCTCCCTGCCATCTGCCACCAGGGCAAGGAAGGCAAACTTTCACCTCCTAGGAAGGAGAGAGGGTTAGAACCTCCAAGAAGACTGGATTTGGGAATACAGCAGGAATGGGAAGTGGTACAGGTAGACCTCAAATCCCCAAAGGTCCCATTCAGAAAGGTTCTTCTGGCTCTTCTAACACAACTCCCCACCTCCTCAAGGAGGCCTCTCTCTGGCCTCGCTGGCTCACCTCTGCTCTGAACACTCTCTGGGATGGAGAGCTCACTACCCATCAAGGCATTCTACCCCATCACTGAGCAGCAGCTGTGATAATCTTCAAACTGTCAATCAAAGACCCTAAGAGCCTAGAACAGAGGACAGCAGAGCTGAGAAGAGATCTTAGAACATAGATGTGGAAGGTCAGAGCCAGAAAGACTTAAGAACCTAGAACATGGGATGCTAGGAGCAGGAGGCCCCTCAGAACACAGAGAAGGGTTCTCAGTAGCAACAATAGCTTAGATGGCTCTTCCTGTGTGCCAGGCCCTGTGCTAAAGCCTGCATGGTCATTATTTCATTTAAGCCTCTGGTTGGGTCCCTTCGAACTCCTTGATCTCACAGTTCTGTGTATTTGTTTTGTAGACACTGCAAGTCACAGGAGAACGGGGTCAGACTCCCACCTTAAGAGGCTGGATCTGGCCACGGGCAACGGTCTCTTCTCCCTAGGGGTCATTTGCTGGGATGAGAAACAGAAGAGAGGAACACCAGAAACTTCTGGAATGCAGGAGCTTTGGAGAATAACTGTGTGGGAGGAGTTGGGGGGAATCCATGAGAGAAAGAGAAAAGAAAGGTTCAGTTGTAGTGAAGGCCCAGGCAAGGCTGGGCAACAATTTATGTAACACTTTAAGGTTTGCAAAGTATTTTCTATATGCTATGTCTTCACAACAACCCTGGGCCTCCATTTTACATGCGGGGAAACTGAGGCTGCCCAAAGTCACCCAGTTATCCCTGGGAGGGGGGAGGGGTCACACTTCAAATTCAGGTCTTCCAGACTCCAAGTCTAACATTCTATTCACTGAACAAATCAATCAATCAATGAACTCTTATTAAGCACGTACTACGTGCCAGAAAGGTGTGCCACCTTGAATTTGCAATAGAACTGACTGGAATGATTTGTGGCTTTGTCCAGTGACTAAGTCCAGTTTCTTTGTCCCAGGCAGGTAGGTGGCACCATTGTGCACAGAGCCCTCAGTCTGGAGTCAGGAAGGCTCACGTTCCTCGATTCAAATCCAGCCTGAGACACTTACCAGCTGGGTGACCCTGGGCAAGTCACTCAACCCTGTTTGCCTCCGTTTCCTCATCTGCAAAATGAGCTAGAGAAGGAAATGGCAAACCATTCCAAGAAAACCCCGAATGGGGTCATGGAGAGTCAGATGTGACTCTGGGAGGGAGGAAGAGATGATGGCGGCTTGCTGGGGGTGGGAATCTACAAGGCAAGTTGGGGGAGTGAAAGGTCCTAGTTACTGCAAGAGCATCACTGAAATTACAAAAAAAAAACCCCAGGTGCTGGTACCCTCTCCTCCCCCCAAAAGATTCCTTTGCCCATCTTTCATTCTCACTTGTCTGTGTCCACACTGCCCCCCCACCCCAGCTCTTCCAGGACAGGGACTATGTTTTCACCTTTCTTTGTGTTTCCAGTGTTTAGGTGCTCAATAAGTGCTCATATGCACAGATATTATCTCTCCTGATAGGATATGGGGAAGGGAAAGAGATACATATTTGTTAAGTGCTTACTGTGTGCAATGCTAAGTGCTTTACAAAAAATGATCTCTGATTCTCACAACAACTCTGGGAGACAGGTGCTATTATTATCCCCATTTTACAGATGAGAAAGCTGAGGCAAGCTGAGGATAAGTGACTGGTCCAGGGTGACGCAGCTCAGAAGTGTCTGACTCCGAATTTGAATTGAGTTCCTCCTGACTCCAGCTTCCAAGGTCAGAGATTGTTTCATTTTTTGTCTTTGTGAGCTTAGCACCTAGTACTGGCCTTGCATGTAGTAAGTGCTTAATAAATACTTGTTAAAGGAAGCAATGAGTAACCATGGGTGCAGGTAGGTACAAGAACCCACTCTGAGGTGGAGAAAATAAGACCCTTGGGAAGAGAACAGGAATTGGAAGCTGGGATGGAGGTTCGGACGAAGAGGTCCAGGAGGTGATGGAGGGAGGGTGGTGGGCCAGTGCAAGGAGAAACAAAGGCCAGAAAGGGAGGGGCAGGGGTCAAGATCCTTTCAGAGGGGAGTTGTGCCTTCTCTCAGCCTCCTCCACTCTAGCTCTGACCCCAGAGAGCCCTTCCTCCCCCTGAAAGTCCCATTTCAAAACTGGAGGAGCCCTGGCCCAGGAAGTCCTGTTGGCCAGCTCTGCATCCAGCCAGGTCTCCACTGATCCTAGTGGCTCCTCTGGACCTGCTCCAGGTTGTCAAACCCAATTGGTTTCTTAAAGATCATGACCTTGAAAGATCAAGGAAAGGTGTGGCTCAAACAGAAACAAACTTCCTTAGCCAAGATGGCTGACCTCCCAGGGCAAGCTCACTGCCTGCCCCTTCTCTCCTTCACAATCCGGTCACCCCTCATTCCACTAACATGGATGGCCTAGGTCGCTTTAAAAAAATGTTACCAGGGAAATCTGTATTTAATTTATGGGCAATTTATAATGGAACTCAACCATAGAAAATGTATACAAGCGCATGAGCCTGCGTGTCCGACCAGGGGAGACAGGCGAACTCAGCAATAATTAACATGGACTGTCTCCTCCGTTGCCAGGTAGACATTTCGATGGCCCAGACTTTCATTAACGTCAGCCCCAAAAGGGCTCGAGGCTCCAGGCCAGACATTCTTCAATTCTACGGAGTATGTCAGGGCGCTGGCCGATGACAGTGAATTTCGCCCTAGATTGCCAAAAACTTGTTTGAGTTTGGATGACGCCTGGGTTGCATTACTGGACGCCCACCATGGGCAAGCCTGTCCCTTTCATTTACCCCTACCCGTTCCACCTCTCCTGCTTTGTTTGCAGAGCCAGGATCAGTGGGACACCTCCATCTCCCAACCCCTCCATCCCAGCCCCCCCACCCAGGCCAGCTGCCTTCCCCCAGGTCCCCATCAGCGCCTGAAGCCAAGGAAGAGTTAGGGAACACAGCCCAGCCAACAGCTATTTCCAGGGGACTTTGATCAAGTTGTGCTGTAATCTCTGAAGGGAAGCATACTTCATCCTGAAGGTATTCTCTGGTGTTATTCCCAAGGAGGAGGCAGCCTTGTTTTCTGAACAGCAGACCTTTCTCGCTGCCATCACCCTTGTCAATGAGATCGTTCCCCCTTACCCCACTCAGCTCGGCCAGGGAACATGCTGGTGGCTGGACAAGGGAAGGGGCTTTGCACCATAGGACGTGCGTGCTTCCAGACCCTGGATCCTGGGGCAGGGTCTGGTCTTAGGGCCAGAGCGCTGGCCCCTCAGCCGTCCCTCCTGCCTGTCTGCTGGTTCGAGGGTCCCTCACCTCACTGGGGTTGCTGTTCTCCCACCTCAGCCCCAAGGGCAGCTGCAGACAAGCCTGGACCCTGGGGGAGTTTTGTTTCCCTGAACTCCCCAACTGAGGGCACATTGAAACATGTTTTTTCCTGGCATATTTTGACATGGTTCAGGTCAATTACCTCATTTTTCAACAATGGCGTGATTAAGCTGTTGTGCGGGTTATAAAATGATTTAATATGTTATTAGCTGAAGATATAAACTATCAAAGTTTCAGTTTCCAGAGAGGGACTTAAAATATCAATTATGCTCCAGTCCAATTTGTATCCAGCCCAGGGCCTCCCCCCACCAAAAGGAAACAAAAGGCCGGACAGTCAGCCTTGTTCCCAGGGCTCCGGGAGAGCGCCCAGCCAGGCAGCTGGCTCACAAATTTCCTTTCTGTTGGCCCGTGGACTGAGTGGATTTGCCATCACCAGGAAAACCAGACTCAGCCGGCTCAGGGCCGGCCCCCTCCCCTAAAAATGGAGAAGAATCCCAAAGGGGAGGTCGAGGCTAGCCTTCATGCTGAACCATGAGGAGCACACCCATCAGGGAGTTTCTCTGAAACTGGAGAGGATGCCCACCCTTCCTTCGTCTGGTTTGTCTGCTGCTGGCCACTTGCAGAGGCTAGTCACTGAGAAGGGAGCTGGCAGGGCTCTCCATTTGAGACAAAATGAAAAGAAGGAAAAAGAGAAGGCCATCTTTCCTTCCTCGGCCTCCTCACCTGTTACTGACTGTGAAAAAGCGTTGGTTCCTCAGGCTCCTCTCAATCCTTAAAACAACTAAGTGTGGCAAACCCAGCTCTCTACCCCCAGTGTGAACCGCACCTCGAATCCCAGAAAACCCCACCTCCTGTACGTGCCCCCAGTCATCTATGACCTTCCTGAAAGCTGTCAGGCAGGCTTGAAAATGCTGCCCCAGGGGAGGACTGGGCAGCCTGGGGGGCTTTCCAGGTTGTGTCTTGGGCCCATCCGAGGGTCTTTACCTTTTTAGTGTCATGGACCCGTTGGACAGTCTAATGTATCCTATTCTATTTAAAGACATAAAATCGATTACACAGGATTACAAAAGAAAACAATGATATTTAGAGTTATCAAAAAAATCTTCAACAAGTCTACAGATGCCAGGCTGAAGGCCCTGCCCAGAGACAGCGAGACGCTGAGATTGCCTGAAGCGACAAAACAATCCACAGGCATTTATCAGGCACCTATGGTTTGCCAGGCAGGCACTAAGCTGCTCCATTAGAATAGCCATTTGAAAGCAGCTTGGAGACTTGATTGGAGAGGAGGAGGCCCCTTGAGTTCTCTCCATCTCCTGGTTCTGGGATCTCCAAGAACCCTCAAGCCCTAATGCTTGGGCATTGTTCCTCTGGGCAGATACAGAGATAGGAGACTGCACTCCACATTCTGCCATGGCTCCTCATAGGCTACCAAATCAAGTCCTTGGCATTCAAGTCATTTCCCAGATTGGCCCCAACCTGCTCCATCCTCCTGTCCTTTGTGGAAATGGGTTCAATGGAAGGGACTGCCTAGGTGTGTGAGCTGGGAGAGATGGTGAGAATGAACCTGGCCCTCAGTGGAGGCCAGTTATTCAATCAGTAGACAAGCATTGTGAAGCATTTAGGAGGTGTCAACCTCCCTTCTGGTCTCCCAAACACCTCGCCTAATTTCCTGCCACTGAGACACTGGAGCATCCTCCCTGCTCCTTTCCACTATTTGCCACTTCTCCCACCTCCAAGGACCAAACCAAATCCCACCTGCCCCTTGAAGGCCTCCCTGACTCCCCCAGCCTGAGGGACACCCCTTCTTCTAACAGGTAGTAGTTCTGAAGTGGCTGCAACGTGAATGAATATGTAACCGTAGAGCAAGTATGGGTCAAGGGCCTGCTGTGTGCCACCCCCCGGGGGAGGTGCTGGGGGTGCAAAGACAAACATGGCACCCTCATTCTACAGCACCAGGATCTTGTGTTCCTGCTTCTTTGCCTGGGACTCCACGGGACCCTAAGGAATGCTTGCTGAACTGGTTTGATTTGTGGAAGGTTTTCTAGAGTCTTACCAAAGTGCCCTCAGCTCCCAGGGCAGATACCAGACCATGGCACCAGCCCCCCAGAAGTACGGCCCTGCATCTTTTATCCGTAAAAAACAAGGGGCTTGAACCAGATAAGGACCAATGCTCTTCTAACTGTAAAGTCTTTGACCCCACTTGGCACAAGAAGGATGCCCCAGGGGGAGCCACCCACCACCCACCCTGCTCCCAACACTCTCTGAAACCTGAGGGTTCACTTCCCTCTTTAAGAGCTGGTGGTGCAGTGGACAGAACCCTAGGCATAGAATCAGGAAGACCAGAGTGCAAATCTGCCCTTGGACACTTACCAGCTGTGGAGTCACTTAACCACAGTCTGCCTCAGCTTCCTTGTCTCTAAAATGGGGACAATACACCCTCCCAGGGTGGATCCAGATTGTGCTTAGCCCACAGTAGGCTCTGTATGAAAGCTGCTGCTTCTCCCCTCCAGGGACCACAAGTCAGACTCCTGCTCTAACCCCTCCCATAGAGAGGGGCCTCTTTACCTCATTCTCCCTCCCTCACCCCATGGGCTGCCCAGAAGTAGAATTCCAGAGAGACACCTGGGTGGGACAACAGGAGGGAGTCCCAGTTCCAGAAGTAGCACCTGGGGGATGGAAGGTCCAAGTCCTGGAGCAGCACCTGGGGAGGGGGGAGCAGTCCCATTCTGGGGTTCCCAGACTCCATGAGTCTCATCATGATCTAAAGTAGCCCCAGGTCCTCAGCTCACAGATCAAGGGGTCCAGAACCCCGCCTAGGCTTGATTCTAACAGTTTTTTTTAACTTGCAGAGCAGCTAAAATGGGGTATAGTTTCCTGTCCCAGGAACACCCTCCCTTCACACAAGGTGCTCAGCAGTGAGGTTCCTTTCAACAAGAAACTCCTGGGCCAGAACTTCCTCAGCTCCTACAGAAAACAGAGAAGAGGTCCCCAGCTTTGTATTCAGAAGACCCGGGTTCGAATCCCATGTCTGATGCAGACTGCTTACACACGCTTGGGCAAGTTTGCCTCTGTGGGCCTTGGTTTCTTCTCTGTGACATTAGGGAGTTAGCCTTGTGACCTCTAAAAATCCCAACAGTGGTAACAGTGGCATTTGTGGGAAGCGTTCTGGCGATGAGGCGCTTTACATGCAGTGTGTCATCTGGATCCTCACAGCTACCCTGGAAACAGGGACTGTTATTATCTCCACTTTACAGAGGAGGAAACTGAGTCAGGCACCCATCAAGTGACTTCCAGATTTAAATCAGAGCTTCCTGACTCTCTCTCTCTGTCTCTCTCTGTCTCTGTCTCTGTCTCTCTTTCTCTCTCTCTCTCTCTCTCTCTCTCTCTCTCTCTCTCTCTCTCTCTCTCTCTCTCTCTCTCTCTCTCTCTCTCATCATCTCCTGTAACTTCTACCACTGACAAGTCTTGCCAAACTGCCCAGGGGAAGAATGGTCTTTCACATACCCGCACCTAGCCGGCAGGTCTGACACTGATTAATCCCCTACTGCAGAAGATGCTGTGTGGTTGAGTAGATGGAGAGCCAGTCTTGGAATCAGCAGGATCTGGGTTCCAGTCCTCCCCTGACACAGGGGTATCCTGAAGCCAGCTCCTTTGGCCGGGTTTGTTAGATTGTCAGTGGGAATGTTTATACCTCAGAAGTACACACACACACACACACACACACACACACGCACACACACACACACACACACACACACACACACACACACACACACACACCCCTCAGTTTACTCCTCCATAAAATGAAAGTGGTCCAGTAGGTGTGCTCCAAGGCCCCCCACTGGTCAAGCCCACATGCCTACAGGGTCAGACACCTGATGCCCAAGGCCTGCCTGGGTCTCATGACCCACAGTGTCCATTTCTCTTCTCCACACTGACAGTTATTTTTTACATAGAAAAACGCTGTCTGGTAAAAAATAAAATAAAAGGAAAATAACCTCTGCTCTAAGTAGACCTGAAAAGCCTCGATGCCGAGGGCTCTGGTTAGAGGGTTCCGGAACAAGGCCAAACCCAGGCCCACAACTTTGGCCACTGTCTGCTGCTGGCCTTTCCTGATGATGGGGAGCGATGGGGAGCAAAATCCTGGGAAAGTTCTCCCCACTCGCAGAGGAAGAGGGACACCTGCTGGACAAGTCAGAAAGCGTAGCCCCAGGACTGAGCAGTCTCATTGCCGCACGCTCCAGAAACCATGGGGCCAGATCCTGGTATAGAGCAGAGAGGGGTGTCAGTGCCACCAGTGACATCTGCCCCCTGGGACCAACCCCAGTCAGAAGCCAAGGCATGGATCCCAGAGGCTTCATGTAGAAAGTCAGAGCTGGCAAGCCCTCTCATTGTACATGTGGAGAAACTGAGGCCCAGAGGGGTGAAGGGACTTGGCTAAGGAGCAGACCTAAGGTTGGACCCCAGTCCTCCCAACCCCCGATCCCATGCCCAACACAAGATTTCAACGAGCAGAAATGAATGACCCATGGAGGGAGAAAGGGTCAGAGCCTGTCCAAGCCTCACTTGTCTGTGATGCCATAGCCAACAGGAATCCCAGGTAAGATCATTCAGATGCTCTTGTCCCAAAGCCAAATGATAACAGTTTCCCTAACTGAGAGTCAGCCTGCATGGTGGGAAGGACACTGGGCTTAAATGCTGTCTCTGCCACTGACTGGCTGCACTACCTTGGCCAAGTCCCTAGGCATCTTCTTCTAATAAATCAAGGGGTTTTCTGAAGAACCCCAGGAGACAACAGGGGGAGGAAAACTGACTCGAGAGCACCCATGAGTGTGCAGGAGCAAGTCCTGGGGCCCTACTCTGGCAGAGACACTGCCTGGGATGATAGCTGACGTGCCTACTCCACAGGGACCCATTTGGTGGCAAAGAGAGCCTCCAGTCACTTGGTGAGGGCCCTGGCCTGAGAGGTGGGAAGATCTGCAGCTGTGAGATCGGTGACCACCACTGACTGAGACCCTGGAGGGTCTCTTCCTCTTTCTGGTCCCCCGTTACTTCTCCAAAAGGAAGGTCTTGCTCTCAACCAAACTAATTTGGCCTATCGTCCCCTTTAGAAAAAAAATTACTCAGTGACTACCCCCTGCCCCAGAAATCTACTTTCTTTAACCTTTTTTAAAATTTTAATTTAAATTTGTATCATATCAAAAATATGTAATTTTTAAATGACATGTTAAATTGAATAATTTATCATAAATTTGTGGAGCTTTTCCTGCATTGAAATTGTGATGACATAATATTGCATCACATAACCATAAAGAAGTCATTACATACATGTATTCCTGCCAAAGCACACTGGACTTCTCGACAATGCCTCACGGGCTCGCCTACCAACACTTGCTGGTCAGACCTGTCAACGGACTTGCCCACTGTTTGGTTACAACTTGCATTTTGTATGTTTATTTGGAAAATAACCCTGTTCTGTTATACAACAGATGAAACGTGTACAAATAGTTTTTAAAATTTTCTTCTCTTTATTCCTTACACTTCTACCGCCCCCTTATTTTCATTCAATGCCCCCCAATTGCACCCAAGGCTACTACTACCCACTGGATCCATCCAACACAGCCTAAGGGGTAGTACTACCCACTGTGGGAACCTGTGTGATACTCTAACAGTGCTCAGAGGGAAGCCCAGATCTGGGCAGGACATGGCAGAGGAAGCCTTGGGCTACAGTCTGGTTTATAATCCTAACTCTGACAGTACGGCCCTAGGTAAGTCCTTTCTCCTTTCGAAGCCTCAGGTTCATTCTATATCCCATGAAGAAGCCAAACAAGAAAATCCCAAAGATCCCTCCTAGTAGACCATCCACATTCCTACAGCCTCCCAGTTCCCAATGTGTGTGTCTTGTTCTAAGGTCCCTCCCACCTCGGACATTCTGTGTTCTAAGGACCTGACACCCCAGGTTCTGTGTTCTAAGGTCCCTCCCACCTCTGGCATTCTCTGTTCTAAGGACCTGACACCCCAGGTTCTGTGTTCTAAGGTCCCTCCCAATTCATTATTCTGTGTCCTAATATCCCTCTCAGCTATAGTTCTGTGACCACTTTCCAATCTGTCGCCAAGAGAGATCACCACACTGGCAGGGAAAGACAGGCTGGCATATTCCATCCCCCAATGTTGCCTCCCCTAGCCCCCGACTGTGCAGGTGGCCCCTGTGATTGGCAGGCAGGCAGCTGCTACAGGCAGACTCTGGCTATCCTCCAGACCTGACCCCACAACCCAGGTGAGATGGCGGCTGCCGGATGGGGTGGGAGGCAGTGTGAAATGCAGCCCTGGCCAATGGAGAAAGTCAAGAGGCCGGGACCATCTCAGTGGGGTATGCAGGCTACTCCTCAGCCCTCCCTGCCTGGCCTTACCTCTCCAGTGTTCAGGAACTTGTCATCACCCCCTAGTGTCTCAGGCGGAGCTGCTGCTTTGGGGTGAATGCCTGCCTGAGTCCCAGATTTGCTAGGTGACTCTCTGGGTCCTCTCTGGGTCCAGTTTACCTCTCTGAGGTGAAAGGACTGGATGAGATCATCCCAAGATCTCCCTCAGGTTTCCAATATGACGATTCCACAATCATTCTAGTCCCAAGACAGATGAGCACCCAGCCTGTCCCCTGCTCCCCCAACCCCAGGACACCAGTGTCAGAATTCAGAAGCCCCAGGTCCCAGGATGCCTAGAAGCCACCTTCCCTCCCTTCTCCCCTCCCGCCTCCTGAGCACAAGAAGAAGGGGACCTTGCCACCAAGAGGGCACGGAGGTTTTCCTGATACTGCTTGACAGCCTTCCCCAACACAGCAAATGAAACAGCATGGGCAGAGACTGGGAGGTCTCCATGCCAGTCTAGGGAGACCATGGGGCAGGCCAGCTTAGGGGTGTAGGGCCTCAGCTGGAGATCCCAGCCCAGGAGGTGCAGGGCCTCAGCTGGAAGCCCCATCCCATCCGTGGGCACTGCTTGGGACTGACCCCCAGAGCAGCCACTCTGAGGATGAAGCACGATGTTTTCAGTGACTGCATGACATTCTCTAGCTAGGACTCCCCTGAATCTCCACTCAGGGGCTACCAGAAGGGCCCAAACAGAAGGCACCAGCTGCAGGTGCTAGCCAAGGACCGGAGAGGCCCCATTGGTGCCTCCCAGGGGCCGAAGCCCGCTCGCTGCAGAGACACACATTTCATATCGACAGCACAGATGGTTCTCATTTTCACCAAAGAACAAATTAGCCCGATTGTTTAGATTGAATGCAAACAAATTTTCAGAAATTCCCCATTAATAGAGTGAGGGCATCATGGAATGCCAGAGCTGGACGAGACCTGAGAGCAGAGAACAGGCCCTATTGAAGCCAGGAGGGTCCTTAGAACGGGAAAAGAGAACATGGGCACTGGGAGGGACCTTGGAACATAAAAGGGAAGGTGGGAACGGGGTGGGAGAGGGCTCAGAACAGAGATCAGAGCTGGCTTGGACCTGGCACTCATTCAGTTCCACAGCCCAATTCCTCAAGGACTTTTAGCGTCTTCAATATGTCGAGGCCTGGGCTACAAAGACAAAAGCCAGATGGCTCACCTCCTTTCCTCTAGGCTTTATGGACCTCATCGGGGAGCCAGGGGCTGGGCCTCTGCTTACAGCCCCAGGGAGCTTCCCCACAGACCCATTGCAGAGAAGCCTAGTGCCAAAGAGAAATGAAGAACACGCCCACTCTCTGCTGCCCCTTAGCCCTAGGCTGCGCTGGTCTAAGATCTCTTACCCAGGCCCAGCTGCTCTCCCCAACTTCACAGCAGTCCGATGTGGTCAAGGTCAGGGTGGACCCCTGAATCAGCAGGTCCACTGTCATTCCCCACCTCCCCCAGTGGCAGGGAGTGGAGGGCTGTGGGGGAGATGGGAAACTGGGAGGGGGGACAATGGGGTGTCAAGGCCCAGCCCCCTCTCACTCCCCCACAGAGCAGATCCCACAGGTGAGAGTTCCACTGGGCTCCACTCAGCTGCACTGGGTGGGGCCACACTCCCAGCTGTTCCCAATGGCCCCCTGAGGACTCCCTCTTGTTGGAAGCCTTGAAAAGCCAGGCTCCCTGAGTGTGGGGCTCTTGGTCTGTCCCAGAGCCTCCCTGGGTGCCCCCAGGTGCCATGCTCCACAGGTGAGGCAGCAGCCCTGGGTCCTGCTGGACCCTCAGTCTTCTCTACCTTTCCTCTCCTCCTCCCAACCCAAGGCTATTCCTCTCTTGCAGAATCTCAGCCTTGCCACCTCCCATGTTGTTCTGGCTGCTGCTCCTGCCATGGCCAGGCTTGGAGGGGAGCCCCCAGCAGCCCCTCGTGCTCCCCCCAGGTGGGTAAAGGTCCCCCTGCCTTCGACCTGGGCTCAGGCACCTCCCAATCCCTGAGCCTGAATGGTCCCTTCTCCCCTCCACCTCCAGGATTTTTCTTCCCTGTTAGCTATGACCTTTCCCCCCACCTCCCTAACCACCCTCAGCTGTACTCATCCCAAATGTGTGTTATTCGTGGGGGAGGGAAGGCAGCATAGGTTTGTGTCTTACTCCAGACCAAGCCAGGAGCTCCCTAAGGGAGGCCCTCTCCTCCTTTCTGTGTCTTCCCCAGGGCCCAGCCCTGGAGGGCCGCCTGGTACAGAGGGGTGAGCCCTGGATCCCAGGCCCACCCAGAATATAAGGCCCTAGAGGGCAGGAACAAAGTCTCCTTCCTCAGGGCCTAGGCCTCAGGTGCCAACCTAGGGCCTGAGGACTTGTGGGTAAGGAAGTGATTCCAGTCTGGGCTGCCCAAGGAGTAAACTCCAAGGATTCCTTAGGGGTACAGAGGGAGCAGAACAGACCTGTGCCCTCTCCATCTCCCCAGGCTCCGTGGAAAGCCACTGCCTGCCGAGGATGTTTTGGCTAAAACTAAACCAGGCCTTCCTCAAAGGGAAAGACTTCAGTCTGGAGCTGGTTGGTGAGTTTTAAGCTGCCTCATTGTCCTCTCTGGGGCCCAGCCCCTAGGTCATACCCTGCTAGGTAAGGTCCTTGCTTTGGGACTGATGGCCAGAATCCTGGAGCCACTAGGGCCCTTGGCATCTGGTCCAAATCCCTAACAAGGGGGCATCTAGCCTCTGCTTGTAGACCTCTGGTAGGGTACATAAAGAATACCATGCCCCTCCTCCCCTTTCAGAGCAGCCCTTCCCATCACGGGATTTCCCTAAGGATTAGAGAACGCTTCCTTACATCGGCCTGTCTCAGAGGCTGCTGGACTGTGCTCTTAGACCATAAAGGACCGGAGATGAAAACTCGGGTGGATATTAACCTCTCTCTAAAAGGGGGTGGTGTAAGGGGCACAGTCAGATGGCCTCCTTCAGAGGGGCAGAGGAACTTCCCCTAAGGAGGAGGATGTTCCTTTTCTAAGTAAGGGCCTGAGATCTAATCTGGGATAGCTAAATGCCCCTCGTTTGGGGGGGCTAGGATAAAAGGTTGTACTGAGCTTTCAAAGGGCATGGGACTGTTGCCAAAAGATGGCTCTCCCCAAAATCTCAGCCCCAGACCTTGCCTTTGGTGCTACAGCATGATGGGGCTTAGAACTTTGGGGGGGCACCACACCGAGCATGGCTTCCCTTTCAGATCCCAATGGCTGGCCAGCTGTCCCCTTGGAGGCTGAGCTGGCCTCCCGTTGTGGCTATGTCCTGTCTTCAGATGTCTGGGGGAATCCTGTGTTCCGGGCATCTCTGCTGAGCTGTCACGTGATGAATTGGGTAAGTTGATAACAGCCATCTTCAAGTATGAGACAGGGCTCTGCTTAGGCCCAAAGGGGGTTGGGGGCATGTCAGAGGAGATGAGACCAGGAAACACCTTCTGAGATGCAGGTCTGTCCACAAGTGGTGCAGTCCCCTCACATGTCCCAGGACCAGAAGCCCAGAGGCAGCTGTGGTGGGGGAGGAGGTTGGGGCCAGCGGGAACACGTGGAGTACCAGGTGAGGTGGGGGGACCCCTTCATCTTCCTTCTGATTCTCTATCCCCAGGACCCCAAGCCCCTTCCAGCCAAGTCCCACTACACTAGAAGGGCACAGACATTGTCCACCTGAGCCACAAGACTCTCAAACATCCTGCTTTGATAATGGGAAGTGCTCATGAAGGCCCCATCTTTTCTAGGGAGATGAATGGTTTTCCCTGGGTGTCCATATAAAGGTGTCCAGGTTTTCAGACCCCCTGGTGACCTATGTTCACACTATGCACTGTACCTACAGCCTCTGGGCTCCCAGAGAGATCCTGTGTGAGGAAAACTACATGGAGGTAACAAGCCAAAAAGTGCTAGGGACATGAGGCTCCCTAGGAGTGAATGGAGTTGAGAAATCATCCCTCTGCCCCAAGGCCCAGGGGAGCTTTGCCCCATCCGCTCCCAATACCCCTAGACAAGGTTTAAGCTGCTCTGGCCAAGTCTGTCTCAGTGGTACAATAATGGGGGGAAGGGGCAGGTTATGGGAAAAGAGATGGAAAGGGTGTTGTAAGGGGAGAGAACAGGGAGGAGTGAGACAAACTTGGCCTGGTGTGAGGTGGTAGGGCTGAATATCTTCCCCATGGTGCTCTGTGGTTTACAAACTCCTTTTAAAAGGACCGTAGAAAATTCTCTCTGGTCCCACAAGGTAGTGGGACACAAGCACTAGTATTCCCATCCTACAGATGAGGAAACAGAGGCTGAGAAGTAGCCCTGGCTCCATGAGCCTGGACACAAGAATTGGAGACAAAAGTCGAGCCCGGATCCCCCTATCCTCCGGTGCAGCTGTCTGGTAGTGGTGCCACCCTGACACTCTCTGGCTACTAGTGGTGTCCTGATCCTTCGCTTGGGGAGACTAAATGAGGAGTCTATCTGCCCAGGGTCCCCCCCTAGGAAAGAGCCATTGAGAGCACCCTCAGTCTCCAGAGTCCAACTCCCAAACCTGTTCCTTTAAGATCGACTGTCCCTGAGGAGCAATAACCAGATTTCTTGGCAGGTCTCAGTGAAGGTTGACGTCCCTAAGGTGTCTGAAGCCAAGGTTCCGGAACAGCGGATCTCGAGGCAGTGGATGGACACTCTACCAGAGGTATGATGCAAAGAACCTTCCCAGTACACCCTTCGTTCCCTCCCCTCCAAGGGGCGCCCAAGCTGACTGATCCCTTGCACCAGGATTATAAAGGCCAGCATTCCTAGGGGGCTCCACGGTTTGCGAAATGCTTTTGTGTAAGGGATGCAGTGTCGCATATTGTTTCACTAGTGCAGCGATACATGCAAAGGACATATATTCCCTCTCTGATCTCCACAACAACCCCACCTCACTTGTTAAAATTAATTTGTTTTCAGTTTTCAACAATCACTTCCATAAGTTTTAATTTCTCCCCCTCTCTCCCTGAGATGGCATGCAGTCCTTTATGGGTTCTACACATACGTTCTTATTAAACACATTTTCACGTTAGTGACGTTGCATAGAAGAGTTAAAACAAATGGGAGAAACCATGAGAGAACACAAAACATAACACAAGAGAAAAGTCTGCTTCGTTCTGCGTTCCAGTTCCGTAGTTCTTTCGCTGGATGTGGATGGCATTTTGCCGCGAGTCCTTTAGGAAGGTTTTAGGTCCTTGTGTTGCTGTGACGGGCTTCGTCTATCAGAAACAGTCCTCGTACCCTGTGGTCACCTCACTTTTTTTTTTTTTTAAACAGATGATGAAACTGGGGATGAATAGGGAAGGAGCTTATGGAGGGTCACAGTTAGTAAGTACTTGAAGTCAGATTCGAACTCTGATCTCCCCACTGCATGGTCTAGCTACCCTGCCTTTCTTACAGCCCTTCTGTGGCTCAAATGGCTCTCATGGGCCTCCCAGACCACGAGGACCATATGCTTAAACTCTGCTTGTATGTACAGCAATTAGAATTCCATCTTCCCTTCTCCTTTGAACTGGGTATTGAGAATCAGCTAGATACAGCTAGGTTGCCATAACCTAATTCACCAGTAGGTGCCACCACTCAAGCCCAATTCCAAGAGCCATGGTCAACAACATTTATTAAGTGCCTAAAAGATACTGGGTGTACAAGGACAAAGGAAACCATTCCTGTCCTCAGGGAGTTTCTATTCTAGAGAGCTCTGCCTCATCAGAAAAAGAAGATTTCTAGGTCAAGTAGAAAAAGGTTTGGGTTTGTTTGAGTCTTTGAGGGCAGAGGGAGAAGGTAAGTCATGGTCACTTCCTGCCTCTCTTGACAAACTCCCTCATTCTGCAGCAGTCCAAGAGGTCCAGTCCAGGATGAAGGACTGAGGCCCTCACCTTGTCCCCTTTGGCAGGCCCAGGAAGCTGCCTACAAAACATGGCAGATGGTATTTTACCCACCCACGGGCAGAAAGATCATGGCAGTGAGCAGCGTGTCCAAGCTGGGCTATGGTTTCAACCACACTGGGTCCAGGGTGTTCCTGCGATCGCCTTATTCCACCAATGAGTCGGAGACCACCCTGGTGAGCCTTGGTCCATCAGACCTGGGGGGAGGGGCTTCCACGGACTCTCCCCCTGACTCTGCCCCTCTTCCCCTTGGGCAGGTAGAAGGTGTGCCCGTCACCACAGTCCGCTCCACAGCCTTGTACAAGCGGAGGTGGCTGCTCCTTCTGATTGATACGACTGTCTCCTGTCCTGTTGGCAAGTGCCCAGCCTTGAGCCCTGGTCCCTAAAGGGAGAGAGAAGTCACCTTGTAGGAAATGTCAACCCTGTTTGCCTCAGTTTTTTCATCTGTGCCATGGAGATAACTGGCCCCATCTTACAGGGGTATTGTGAGGATGAGATAAAATCTCCAAAGCTCTCTGAAAACCTTAAAGTGCTATCAAAATGTTAATATTATTATGATCCCTGACTCAGAAACCATCTCTCTGTCAGGCCTGCCTTCCCAAAAGGCTGCACCAAGTACAGTAACCACCTCTGAGAGTGTTCAGTGATAAAGGCTGAGGCAAAGGGACTTTGAGTGGCCATTTGGGGATGTTGCCAAGGGGATTCTCAGCAACATGTGGATGGCCAAATGGTCTGAGCCTTCTCCATTCCTGGATTCTGGTTAACTGCACCTAACTAGAGAGAAGAGTTGACTAGAACTCTGCATCCCCTGACTATTCTGGCCTCTTGGGCAGAAAGCACCAAGCAGATCCGGATGATGGGGGTAGGGGTTTGGGGGCTACCCTCAGCACCCCAGATCTTGTGCAGCTTGGGTAGCCCAGCAGGGAGACCTCTTGGCCCTATGCAGGAAATCATGTGCCAGAAGGGCAGGAATCGCTGGCCCCAGGCCTTCCAGATCCTTCAGTCTTCTCTCTGCTCTACTCTTTCTGATCTGCAGGTGGCCTCAGTTTCACTCCCAGCAGCATTACCTGGGTCATCCCAAGCATCCTCCCCTCACTGACCCTTCAGCCAAGTGCCTTCAGATCAGAAAACGTCTCCCTAGGGGTTGATGGCCAAAGAGTAGCTGAGGCAGCATCCCATGGCTATGGGCTCAGCTCCAACATGACCCACATTGAAGTGACCATCCCTGTGGGTGCCAGAGGTGGGTGGTCACAGGTGAGTGTCCAGCAGTGGCACTGCTTAGGTCAGCAACTGGGCATGGGGGCCAGATTCAAGTCTTCCTCTGCAGGGAGGGCCATTAAGTCGTGCAGGAGGTAGGAGCAGGGGAGTGGGGGGAGCAGAGCTCTTGGGAAAATTCTGCTGCCTGTTCTAGGGATGACCTTCCTGAGATCACAGCCTGCCTTGGCTCCCTTCGAACCTAGGCTGTGCAACAAGTACCTTTGGCTTCCCCTATAAAGCATGTTGAGAGCAGCTAGGTGGCCAAGGGCATAGAGCTCTGGGCCTGGAGTCTGGAAGACCTGAGTTCAAATATAGCCTCAGACTCTAGCTGCATGACCCTGAGCAAATCACTTAACCCTATTTGCCTGTTTCCTCATCTGTAAAATGAGCTGGAGAAGGGCATGGCAAACCATCCCAGAATCTTTGCCAAGAAAACCCCAAATGGGGCCTGACACCGTGGAACACAATAGCACAGCAGATTTGCTGGGCTGAGGAGCCCTCGGGGAGCCTGCCACACAAATACGTGGTTGTGTAGGAGGCTTACTTTGTGACTTGCCCTTACCTGGTACTCTGAGTTAGGTAGTACCAATATTTTCTTAACCCCATTTCACATATGAGGAAGCTAAAGTTAAATGATATGGTGAGGTTGTGGCTGCAGCTCCCTCCCGCTCACCGGCTCCCCTTCCTTCTAGAGTGACATTCTTCATGGCCACTATGGGACCACCTACAGCATTGACCTGCTCTTGGAACACACATGGACCGACAGCCACTGGCACCTGACCAAGCTTCTCATGATCAAACCCATCACCACGCCCTTCATGGCCCAGACACTCATGGTCACTGACAGTAAGTAGAGCCCCAGCAGGGGCCTTGGGCCCTCCAGGAGACCAGGTCCCAGGCAGGGAGAGAGCTCCTGGCAGTTCTGTGCCATGAGGCCATGGGGCCCGAACCTTGACCCTATAACCTACTAACAAGCTCCAAGCACATTCCTGTACTCTAAAAGCCCAGGTCCCTCCCTCTGTACGATGGGGTGCTTGAAAAGTCCATTCCATCAAACCACTCCTCTGAAGTATTCACTGATCTGCTGGACATGCCCACTGTCGGAATTTGCGTTAAACCATGACCTGGGAAATGGGACCCAGTTCTTGCCCTTCAGGTCCTTGACCCTATTGTCAAGCAAGGTCATGGTCAGTGTTGGGCCCTGGCTCTCAAAGGATGATGGTAGATCCAGAGCACGTCAGACATAGGGACATCATGGTGGTGCCCAGGAGCAGATGGAGGATTTCCTCCCAACCCAAGGTGCTCATGCTGGCCTGGGACATCATGGCCCCGGAGGCCATTCGGGAAGAAGGCACTGGCCTCCAGGCTAAATCAGCTGGCCCCTAAAAGACTAGGGCAGTTAGGCAGTGCCATAGTGCACAGAGTGCTGGGCCCAGAGTCAGGAAAACCAGAGTTCAAATGTGACCTCAGACACTCACTAGCTGTATGACCCTGGGCAAGTCACTTCACCCTGTTTGCCTCAATTTCCTTGTCTATAAAATGAGCTGGAGAAGGAAATGGCAAACTCCCCCAGTATCTCTGCTAAGAAAACCCCAAATGTCAGACATGATTGAAAATGACTGAACAACCCCCACCCCTCAAAAAAAGATCTCTCTGGCTTTTTGTTATAGCCACCTCCTCACAAGCACTTTAAAAATCCTACTGTGTGCAAGCCATCATGTCTGGCACTGGGGTCCCAAAGAGGTTACCAGACCCTGCTGAGGAGATTGACCTCTACATAATAACTAGGATGAAGGTGAAGGAGAAGACCAGGGGGTCCCCTCCCATCTGTGCTCACATCCCTCTAAAATGCCACAGCCTGGTGCTAGCTACCATGTCCTCTAACTCCCAATCCTGTTAGCTAGACAAGGAGAGGAAACCCAGAAAGTCTGTAAAATCTTCATGATCCCCATGATGTGCCTGGGGTCAGCTTCTTCCTTTCCAAGCTTCTAGCCTTGGGTTAACAGCCAATCCAACCTAGAGCTGTAAAAATTCTAGACCTTAGCATGTGGGTAAGCTTGGGAAGGAGACCTCTGAGTCTGAACTCTATTCTAGCCTACAAAGGTGGTAGCTTCTAGGGGCTTGGGCTTGATCAGGGGAGTTCAAAACTCCTCCATTCCTGCTTGGTTTGTCTTGTTTTTAAACTCACTAACCCTCCCGACAGACACCGTTCCAGAAACAAGACTCTTCAAGGTCTTGCTGGGCTCCGTCCTTCCACATGACCAGTTGGTGGCAGTAGTGGTCGGGCGTATGTCCTATGCTGTTGTTGACTCGGAACATCCAGGCTACAATGTGTTGGAGATCCCTTTCCCTAACGGCACCAAAGGATTTTTGCTGGATGTGCCTTTTGATGACCCAAATGTACTGAAAGAGGTGAGAGGGTCCGGTCACTGAGAATCCCCTAGAAGCTGCTTCTCAGTGAGCTGGGGGTGGTATGGATTCCTTCTTCTCTCTGCCAGGATGTGGATGAGGTGGCCTCCAAGCCCAATGAGATTAGACAGGTTCCAGGAAGTCTTTCCAACCAGGGGGAGTCTGCTCCCCAGTGATTCCCTGGTGGGCAAACCCCACCCCATCCCCCCAAAAGTTAGGGAATCAACAAGCATTAAGTCAGCGATTGATTGCTAAAATCAAAAATAGAGCTCGTCTCCACTAAAGCATCTGAGAGGGACAACCCGTTATAAAAATGCCACCGTGTGTGGGTTACAAGAATTATAGCCCAGCCCCCTCCTTTGACTGGGGGTGGGGGAATAGGAAAGACCCGAGGCCCATAGAAAGAGAGGGATGTGACCCCAGTCACAGGGAAGATTCTGGCCTCGAGCTTTAGATTCCCCTATAACGGGCTCCTCCCCCACAAGCTCCATCCTAAAATCCTTCATGAGAAGCAAGCTGCTGGTCTCCTCGGAGTTGGTGGGAAGGACGCAGATGGCTTCCGTAGCTTGCTCTGATCCACACTAGCACCTTCCCAAGCATCACTGTGTGGCCTAAACTAAACCAGCTTGAAAGGGAACTCATGTGAGCCTGGAAGGGGCTATTATTACCCTGATTTTACAGATAAGGAAATTGAGGCAAACAAAGTGCCCAGGGTCACGCAGCTACTAAGCGCAGTGATTTGTCCAGGGTCACTTGGCTGCTAAGAGTCTGGGGCCAGATTTGAACTCAGATCTTCCTGACTCTACCCAGTGCACTGCCTTGCTGTCCTCTTTCTACCAGACCTGGCTAGAATGGTAGACCCTGGAAGAGACTGGATCCCCAGGCCAGCTTAGGGGCCAGCCTATCAAAGAAATGTGACACTTTTCATAGATAGTCCTGATGTCACCAATATCAGTCCCAAAAATTCTTCCTTTGTGTCTTCCAGTATGTGAACAGAAATGAAACCAAATACACCCTCCTGGTAGACTTCACCTTGAGTGTGGGTCCTCAGCAGAAGCCATTCCATCAAGCAGCAGAGGTGGAATGCATCCTGGAGGATGTTGGTAAGTGTCTGCAGAGCACATGGTGCGGGTCCTCCTTGCTCCAGAGCCTCCAGAGAGTGAGGGAGCATTGTAGGAAGCCTTGGGAGGCACAAGTTCTAGCCTTGCCTCAAGTCACTGCCTGCACGGCCCAGCCCTCAGTGAATGTGACCAAATCTCCATCCATTCCTCTAGGCACAGTGCCTAGAACTTTACACCTGTGGGCTGATGTCTCTGGAGAGAGCGCTGCCCTCGGAGCAGGCTACTGAACCCAGGCTTCCCCACAGCAGCCTCGGGGAGGGGCCCTCATTCTAACTTTCCAGGTCTTTGGGGCTTTTTTTATCTGTTGCAAAGGATAACACTCTACCTTCTTACCTAACAGGAGCAAGAGAGATGCTTAAGCATTGTGTAATGGGAACTTGTCTGAACACAAGCTGTATCAGCTTCCAGACTGGGCCCAATGCGATATGACATGACTAACCCCATTTTAGTGGAGTAGTGGGGGGTCTTAACTGCTCTGCCTTCTTCCCAGAGCTTCCCCAAGCTACTGGCACCTGTGATGGGGAAAACATGGTCCTCACCATCCCCATGGCTGGACTGCAACTGTACTGGTATCTCTATGTTGGCAACCAGCGCCTGAGCCCCACCTCAACCCTGCCCAAGGGCTATCTCCTGACCACCAATGCCACTCACCTGCTGCTGAAGGTGGCTGTCTTCTCTAAGGGGCTTGCATATGAGGTAGGTGTCTTGCAGGCCAGGTGAGTTGATTGAGAAGTCCTGGGATACTAATCTTGTACCAATGTACCAAGTGCCAATAGGTATTTGGGAATCAGTCGTGTGTGTGAGCCTCCATCTGGATGGTTACCTTCTTTTAGAAGGCCAGAGATCTTACACATCCAGGGAATCTCCTGGATCTCCCACTATGCCAGGATGAACACTTCCAGCTGTGGAAGTAACATGGGGTCTCAGAGGCCATGACAATAAATAGCACATGTTTTAGTTGGTCGTTGGTAAGAAGGGGAGGTGAAGGAGGTGAGTCTTTGTGGAGTGTTTGGAGATTTGCAGGATGCTTTACAAATACTTCACCAGCCTCTCAGGGCTGTGAGAATAAGGTGATTTTATTATTCCCTTTTGACAGATAAGGAGACTGAGGCAGAGGTTCAGTGACTTGCCCAGTGTTACACAGATAGTATCTGAGCCATCTGAATTTAGGTTTTCCTGACTTTCGGTCCATAGCTCTATCCACTGCCCCACCTGGCTGCATCTAGAGTAGACCATGAGAGCTGGAGCTTGGGCTCTCATATGTTGTGTGGCCCTGGGCAGGCCATCAGGCCCCTCTGTGCGTTGGCTTCCTTGTGTACCTCAGTAGCAGCAGTGTCTACCTCAGAGCCAGGAAAGAGCCTTGGGCCATCTAGATAGACCTAGAGAAGGAAAAATGTATAATCTCATCCTACAGGCTTGTTATGAGAGAAGGGCTTCAGAGAGCTAGCTCAGATAGTTAGAGGAGGCAGGTGTCGATGGATCAAAGAGACCATATTGGAGGAGAAAGATGAGAAGACTGGAAAGCAGGGATGGGGGGAACAGGTTATAAAGAGCTGTGGATGCCAAGCAGAGCATCAGGGACACAACAGGGAGCTCATGAAGTGGGGGGGGGGGGGGGGGTGTAACAGGATCATGGCCACACCTCAGTAAGATCACTTTAGTGGCCAAATGGAGGGTGGCTGGAGTGGGGAAAGACCTGAGGCAGACAGACACCACCCCCAGCAGCTACTGCCATAGTCCAGGTGTGAGGGGATGAGGGTGTACACCAGACTGGGTGCAGCATCAGAGGAGAGATGGGGGCACGTTCAAAATATGTGGAAAGGGTGAAACAGACAGGGCTTGGCAAGAGCTTTGATAAAGTGTTAAGCTGTGAGAGGATGAGGATGTACTTTAATGGATGTTCCCAAACATGCTCATGGTGACCCTGAGGGCCTTTATGGGGGGCCTGTCCAGGAGGCACAGAGATCCTGAAGTCATACATGGGCAACATGATATAATGACCCTGAGCATCAAGCATCCAAAGCAGGATTTAGACAATGGAGAGGTAGAAAGGGGCATGACAATCAGCCTGAGCAGCACCGTGCTGGCCAAAATGGCTCATGCCAGACACTTCCTTCTTCTTCCCTTCCTCCCTCCCTTCCTTTCTGTCACCAGATGAGATTCCCGGAATGTTAATAAATTTGCCTAATTTCTAGCTAACCTTAACCCTTTTGGATAGGATGGAGAGATGGGAGCTAAGGGAGAGAACATAAAGATTTATTTGAAATGGACTGAGTGAGCAGACCCAAAGGGTCATAGCTAATGGTTTGCCAAGTTGGAAGAAGGTCTCTAGTACTCCAGAGATCCATATCGTTTCCTATTTTTCTTATGACTTGGAGAAAGGCACTGATGACATGCTAAATAACTCTACAAGTGACTCAAAGCTTGAAGGGCTAACTAGAAAACACCTTTATTTTAAAAAAGGAAAAGAAAACTGACTAGCTAGAGCATTGGCAAATCAAGGAAAGGCAAAGCTTCCTCAGGCTCACTGAGCCATTGGCTTGGAATGCCAGACCTTTACCTCCTTCATACAGGGGGGCACACATAAGACCAGAAAGCAGCTGATCTGGAAAAGGTCTCGGGGTTAGTGGGTGTCAAGATCTGAGAAAGCGAACCTGGTCCTGGACCTCACTGAAGAGCCCCAGAAGGGGGTGTCAGGCACACGCCTTGACTACCCTGATCAGAGCACATCTAGCAGTTGGATGAGCTCTGGATGTCCCCCTTTCCAGACTGGAGAGCACAGGGAAGCCAGGATGCTGAGGGCCTGCCAGCGTGTGCAATATGGGGGTTGGCTGAAGGAATTAGGGGAGTGTGGCTGTGCAGAGTTCAGGGTGCCTTTGCTCTTCAGGTGTGTAAAGGGCTGTCCTACAGAAGAGAATGGCCCCAGATGGAAGAATGAGGAAAAATTAAGGTGTAAAAGGGAAACGAATGAAAAGCGGAACAGGCAGTCTTGGATGGTAGCGAGCTCTCCTTCCACGTGGGTCTTCCAGCAGCAGCTGGATGCCAACTTGTCAGCTATTGTAGAAGAAATTCTCCTTCTGGTATAAGACGAGTCAGGAGGGACCGATGAACCGACATCCCTGGGCTTCAGAACTTGGAGGGATTAACTAGCCCCTGAAACCATCCTAGGAAATGCCAGTTCTGCCACCCCACAGTCCTTAGGACCAGGGAAGCACATGCTATCCCCCACAGATCTTGTGTGGTGACTTTCAGGATGTCAGCCTTCAGAGCATCCAGGTGAGGCTCGATGTTGCATTGAAGAAAGCAGACACACTGGAGACCCTGGATATCTTTTCTGTCAGCTGTGACCACCGAGTGTCTTCGGATTTCATTTGTAAGTAGAGGCAAGACTTGGGCCCAGCTTGCTTTCTTCTACTAGCACCAGTAGACTCAGCCCCTTGAGTTCCTGGGCAGGTGAACTCCTCAGGCACCTGCTTTTTGCCTGCCTCTCCACTCTTCAAGGGTTGTAGTCAGCATTATTGAAGTTCTATCGAACCCTGGGCAGTGACCCTGCTTCTGTAGCTAGATCACTCCTAGTCTGACCGAGCTCCAAGAGAACTTGCCTCCATGGAATCTGAGGGTTACATGGTAAAGGACCACAAATCAATTTAACGTTGGCTCCAACCCTCAAGTGCAGCCCTGAGTCAAGACCCATCCCTTCTTATGCATGTGGGCCAACAGTGTAAATACAAGGAAGGTCTGGGTGGGCAGAAGTTGGGGTAGGGATGCCAGCTCCATCACAGCAGCATAAACTAAGACCAGTCCTGGTACATAGGTCCCACCCCACCCCCACAAGGAACAGCACATTAACCAGCCCATGGACCCAGGATGAGACGTAGAGGGATAATTCTTCTTATCTTTAGTGTGTTTCCCCAATGGGACCATAGCTGTGTCTGCCTTGATGATGACTGACCCTTCCATTGACATGGGCAAGGCTACACTCAAAGACCGTACTTGCAAGCCTCGAGAATCTCTCCAGGACCGCTCCCTCTTCTGGTTTCATATCACCAACTGTGGGACCTCTGTGAGGGTAAGGCTGACTATTCTGCCATCTTTCCCACCTTCACTACTGGCATAGTACAAGAGAAAGCCTTGAACTGAAATTGGGCCTGGTTCTGGAACTGGCTTGGCCCCTTTGGGTTTTCATTTCCCCAGATATCAAATAACAGGATTACATTCGATAAGTCCGAGGGTTCTTCAATCTGGTCTCATCCTAAGCTAACGATGCTCTTTCAGGTTGAAAGTGGCCATCTTATCTATGAAAACGAGATCACCTATGAGAGAGAGGCCCTGCCTCGAAGAGGCGTGCCCACCATCACCAGAGATCCAGAGTACAGGTAAGACTGAGTCCTTCTGGGTCAGGCTTGGGGCCTTCCTCTGGACACGCTGAGCTACAGGGCACCAAAGGGACACTTGTGGCAGAGCTAGTGTGCTCCCAGGTCCTTACATCTGGGACTCGTTGGGTCCATGTCTAAATCCTCATTATGGTCTGAGACACACAGTTTGGAAAAGAGGCCTTTGAGGCTTAAGTCACTTCTGGACTTCCTGGCTTCCCAGTTTGGGTGCTTCATCGCCCTTCTTCAGAGCAGGAGACCAAGGACCCTGCCCAGGGCATTGAGGGGGTCAGGGCTCTTAGGACCCGAGTTCTAAACTTTGCTGGGTGACCATGTGCAGGTCACTGATACCAGTGTCCTATGTACCTCTCAGAGGTCTAGAAGATCTCTCTAAGGACAGCAGAACTATTCTGGGCGAAGGAGTCTTCACATCAGGAGTCCGTTTATACCAATGAAAGTACAGTTGTTTTTCTCTCCCACTTAGTTGGGAGGGTCAGCAGTCCTGAGAGCTTCCCTGCTAAAGCAGCTCAATGAACAGAGCCTTGGACCTACAGTCAGGAAGGCCTGAGTTCCAATCCTGCCACTGTGTGACTCTGGGCAGGTTGCTTTTAACTTTTCAGACCATTTCCCCATATGCAAAATGGAGATATTACAGATGTCATATTCTCTATCCCAAGTATGTTCGCACTTGTATACCCTTCAAGTACAATACAAACACAGGCTTCGATTGCTGTGTCCCTGTCACTGAGGGGCAGGAGCTCCTAAAAGGAAACACCCCATCCTTTCTCACCCTGGTGTCTTCTCTAACGTAGCCCAGGCCTGGCACAATTCAGACAAGGGCAAACATCATGCCTGGCGTGATTGAGATAGAGGGAAAGATTCTACCGCCAAGCTTGCCAGCTTCATCAGCTGGTCTACAATCATGTCTCCAGAGGTCTGGAGTGAGTAAAGTCCAGAGCTGGGGGCAGATCTAAGGAGAGCTGTGAAGTCTCTGGCTGCCAGATTCTGACTCTCGTGGAGTACATCAGAGTGACCTGGGGCACCCAGGGCCAACACCAGCCCGGCTCATGGTCCCTCTCCAGGTGCCGGAAGACCAACACGGTGCAGAGTGACCACAACAGCCTCTCCCTTCCTGTCCCAGGCTAACGCTGCTCTGCTACTACCAGTCGGAGGAGATGCTGACCCAGGTGCTGAGGCTGGGGAGCAATCCTCGGGGCAAGCGCCCTCTTCCCTACGGAGATGGGACAATGGTACAGCAGGCTCATGTGCGAGGTGGGTGACCGTGGAAGAGGGGGCGTCTTGTTACTCTGGTCTGGCCCTGGATCTGGCAACACTTCCTCTCTCCCCATAGGGCCCAGGAGAGCCAGACAAACACTAGAGATACAATGGAGGATATCAAAAGGTAAGACTGCGCCGTGGCAGCCAAGGTGGTGAGGTCCGGGTACCCTTAGCTTGGTGTGGGGCTGGATTCTCATTTACTGCGTGAGTGACTCGCTTCCCTTCTGAGTCATTTCTGGATCTGCAAATTAGGGGAGGGGACCCTCCAGCTCCAAGTCTCAGAACTCACTCTCTGCTGGCTGTTTTCCCTCTCCAAGATCCCACGTTCTCAGTATTCTATGGGGGAGATGCCATTGCCATGAAACAAACGTCTGAGCCCCTGTTCTTTGAGGTGGAATTGATGAACTATGAGGGTGCCCCCGTGGAGCTCCTTCTGGACAAGTGCTGGATGTCAGTGTCTCCAAAATTTCACAGCCAACCTCAGTGGAACGTGGTTGTCAACAGGCAAGCCCTTTGGCCCATCCTGGGTAGGAGGGGCATGCTGGTCTGTTCCAGCTCTGAATCCCTGCCCTCTTTGAGAATGGGAGATGGAGGTGACCATCCCCAACCAACAGCTACAGACCTACTCGCTGATGTTAACCTGTGCACATGCATGCTGTGACAGGACTCTGAGTAGGGAGGGGTGCTCCCCAGCCCCTCTCTATCTACACTTGAGGAGGTTAAATACCTGTGCCCTACTCAGGTTTCCTGTAGAATTTTTTTTTTTTTGGCCTCAGTTTCCTGACTTATAATAGTTGTTTCTCATAATAGTTGAGAGACCCTGACCTCAGAACTGAAAGGGACTTGGAGATCCAATGGTCTGAGTTGCCTTAAACAAAATGCCCTTGGCCAATAGGGCAATCCGTAGGCTCTATGTGAACCCCATCGGAGAAGGGAAGCTCATGCCCTCTTTGGGCAGGAGCTCCTCCTGTGGGGAGGTTTTGCCTGATGTCAAACCTGAATCTGGTTCCAGCCACTCCTATTTCGGGTCCTGAAAGGCCAGGGTCTAAGCCTCCTCCCCACAACTGTCTTTGTCACCAGACAACATATGATGGGAGGAAGGAGGGTCCCTGTGCCAGGTGTGTCTGGGGCGCATGTCCCCCTCAGTTCATCTGCTTTCTTTCCCAGATGTGGAGTAAAGAACAGTGAGATTACCACAGACTTCTGCCCTGTGGACAAGAGTGGACAGGTCAAGAGTCCTAGTCTTGTCAAGAGGTTGATGGTGAGACACACAAGGCCTGCACCTGGGCAGGTGAGCAGCAGACTCTGCCCTAGCCCAGGCCCTGGGAGGCTCAGGTCAAGGTTCTAGGCTGGTGCCATTTGGGAGGAGCTGTCAGATCCTCAGATGCTCCCATGCTTAGAGCCTGCTGGATGCGGGGACATGTGAGGCCAGGACATGACCATACAGGAAGGCTTTCTCTCGTAGAGACCAGGTCACCTTCAGGATAGGTCAGGGCAGGCTACTTCCTCCATGAAGGAACAAATTCACGGCAGCCCCATCTCCCAACACCTCCCAGTGTCTCCTGGCACCAGGCTCCCCTCTTTCAGGGTCAGGCAACTTAGGGGAGCCAGATCCACCTACTCTGAGGTAGACAACATGAGAAAGCCAGCTAGGAGGCACAGTGCGGAGAGGGCCAGAGTGGCAGAAAGGAAAAGCAGAGCTCAGATCCTACCTCAGACAGCTGTGTGATCATGGGCAGGTTGCTCAGCAAGAATAACAACACATCCCCTCCCTCCCAGGGTTGTGAAGGCTCAAATGAGATAACATGGGAAGTTCTTGCAAATCTTAAATCTCAACGCTGTCAGGAAGATGGCAGCTCTAGCCTTTTCTCTTCCTGGCCCACCTCCACTCCGTTGGATGGAGGACAGGAGCCAGGTCCTCACTCTGCATAGCATCTGGTCCAGGCAAACAGTGGGAGCATCCTGTGTGCACCAGGCACCACCAGCACCCCAAAATGGGCTATTCAGTGTAACACAGATGAGCCTTGCCTAGAAGGGCTCGAGACCAGGTGACCCCAAGGCCACGATGAGCCTCCCAGAGGAGCTGAGAGAACATTGGACACCTGGGAGCGGGGAAGGGGAGGAACTGTCTGACACATGGGCCCCTCTCACCGGCTCCATCTCATTCCCTGCTGCTGGGGAGCCATGCGAGGACAAGGCTGCTGGAATCACCAGAGGCTCGGAATGCCAACCCAAGTCACTGGGGATGCTGGTTTCTGACAAGAATAGTTGCATTTACAGAGCACTTTGCAAAGCACTTAGTAGGCGATGTTTGGTTCTCACCAAAACCCCATGAGGCAGATTCTGCTCCTCCACTCACTTTTGCAGATGAGGAAATTGAGGCACAGAGACTTATCCACAGTCACACAGCTAGTCTGGGTCTGAGGCAGGGATTCTAACTGGGGTCTCCCCTACTCCCAAGGCCAGCACTCAAGGCAGTGGGAGCAAAGCAGCAGGAATGGGGTGGGGGGAGACCTTGTGGCTCCAGGGAAGGGATGGGACAGGGACAGGCTGGGAGCTGAGACCTCACTGTGCCTACGGCTCCTTGAAGGGAGGTACGGCTGGAATCGATAGCAGCTGAGGCCCCACCCTGGGGTGCACTTCAGTAGGGCTGCTGGGGCTCCCCCATCTCCCTCAGAGAACCAGGCTTGAGGCCACCTCCACATTTGTCTGTTCTGCAGGTGTATCTACACTGCTTGACCCTGGTGTGCCCTGAGGGAGCTCCTTATGGAGGCCAGTGTCCCCTTGGATGGGAAGAAGCAGGTGAGAGGCCATACCGGGGAAACATCTAGGGCTAATCTGCAGCCTGGGAGTCCTAAGGGGCAGTGTGGCCTAGCGGGCAGGGAATTGGCTTTTTCAAGCCCTGCTTCTGATCCAGCTCTTCAACTCTGATTCTGTCAGTAGCATAGAAGGTGCCAACCTGAACTGGGAGAAAGAGTCCCCTCTCCTGGGAGGTTCCTATGCCAATAAAATCACAGGTGCAGGCCCCATCCCTCCCTGAGCAAAATGTCTTTTCTCCCTCTGCCCTCCAATTCTGGCTGTGTCACCTTGGACAAGTCACAATACTGGAATCTCAGTCTAAGGATTGTGAAATGGGACAATTTAATGCCCCCCAGGAATCATAAGGAGAAAGCTTTGCTTTTCCTGCGTGAGAAGCACTGATCTCTGAACTGTGCTTGACCCTTCAGACCAGCTTTCTGAACGAGGATACGTAGCCATGGGCCCCATCGTGCTCCAGGCTCCTGACAGGCTCCCTGCTGAGGAGGAGGTTCCTGCAAGGCCAGGTGAGCACTTGAGCATGTCCCATAGCCTGCTCTGCCAGGCCTCACGTGAGCAGGGGCAGCCAGTAGCTTGGCTTAGGTGCCCAGAAAGGCCCGCGACCTGGTATCTGGCTGAGAGGTCCTAACCAGGGGCCAGGACATAGCCCAGTCTCCCAGAGCCAGCAAAGCTGACCCTGAGCCCTCGGGGGAGGAGCTTCGGGGAGGTGCCTGCAGGCCCTAACTAGGACTCCAAGCCTGGGACAGGGCTAAACAGAGGTGCCTGAGTCCAGGGATGAGCAAGAACGGAGGCTGTCCTTCGCTTGCAGGCAACAGCTTCTACCAGGCCTGGCTCTGGCTGGCTGTCGGAATCCTTGTTGCGGTGCTGGCCTTCCTCATCCTCCCTAAAGGGAGGCTGTCGGTAATGACAATGACTGTCAGAAGGAAGAAATAAAGCCTTTGTCATCCAAGTGCATCAGTTCTGCTTCCCAGATATCCATGCCTTAGTCCCTCTCTGCCTGGCTCCCGGGGCCTTGAACACTAAGGGTGTGCCACTCCCCTCAGTCAGGAGTGCCTGTGGGACATGGAGGCTGGCATGCAGAGGCAATTTTCTCATGGGAGGCAGGCAGGGATGCAGCCACCCAAAGCACCAACCTGCTGGTGTCCAAGGGCAGTGGACGAGAATACTGGAACAAGTTGGCCCTTCCTGTGGCAGGCAGGTGACAAGCTCAGACCACCATCAGCTTGTCTGTCCTGAGGCAACAGGGTTTAGAGGAAGAGGAAACGTAGGGGCCAGTAGCTGGCCCAAGTCAGGAAGATTGCCTGACCCTGGGAAAGTCACTTACATAATCTAATCTTGATGGGGGTTGTGCGGCACTGGAGAGATTATCAGGAGAGCAGCTTTTGGGGCTCAGGAGGTTGGACCAGGCCTGGGGAGCAGTGGAGGCTTAGACTGTGGGGCAGGAGGGATGGGAGAGCATGAGGTTCCTGAGCCCATCCCAAACAGAGCTGCTCGAGCTGGAAGAAGCAAATTAAAACTCATTAGCTGCTTGGTTTTTGCCTAATCAAACCTCTCCAAAGGACAGCAAGATTGAGGTGCAGCTTGTTCAAAGGCACGGACCAAGGGTGGCTGTCCTTGGGGGCTGTAGCTAGTGCTCCCTGCCCCCACCTCCCCACACCCACTCTAAAGGAACCTGGCAGCCCTCACTTCCTCTAACTAGGTCCCCAGGTCCTTTCTGTCCCTCCCTGTTGTGGATGTCATCAGGTCCCCATCCTGTCCATTCCCCTGGGCAGCAGTGATGGCTGCCTACCTCCCTGTTGCTCACCTGGGGGGGGGGGGTAGCAGTGGATCTGGGGATGAGCCAATCCCTTCCCTTCTTTGGGGTCCTATACCATAAGGGAATGAGTAGAGGGGGCTCCCCTATATTAAGTGAGGCTGGTTATCATTAGCTGCGGGGGTCCCTATGGTGTATACTTGACTGATTGGGGGGGAAGCAGCAGTGCGGAGAGAGTACCTGGGCCCAAGCCTAGGTGACCATGAGGTGACTTCCCCTCCCCCCCACCCCACTCAGTGTCCTCATCTGTAATGGGAGGCTTGGACTTGGTCTCTGAGGCCCCTCTGACTCGGCTTCACCCTAACCCTCCCATCCCCGTTCGGCTGAGGCTAGTAACCTGACAACGTTACAACCCTGCTCCATGGGCCCCACCTGACCCAGCTTCCCCAGCAGTTAGGGCCTTGGCCCTTCTTTCACCCTCAGACACACACCCTAAGACCTTTAGGTTCAGGAATGGGAGGATGTCCTGTAAATGCAACAAGAGGTGTTGGGTTTTAAACCATAGTTTTGCAGGCTTGGCATGGCTGCCCAGGATGCTGGTAGGTCAGGTTCCTTCTGAGGTGAAACACTGATCTTAGAGCCCAGACTCCCCCATCCCTGCAGGCCAGCCTCAGATTATGGGGCTCCCAAAGCTGTTTGAAGCTGGGGGTGGGGGAACAGAAGGTGGGAGAGAGAGCTTTAAGGAAAAACAAGGCAGATCAAGTCCACGTGTGCCTGGGGTCCCTTGGGGGGGGGGGGAAGGGAAATATAGAAGCTTCGGTCCCTGCCTCCAGGCAGCTGGTGAAAGATGTGGGAGGGAGGGGGTGGCCCCCACGGAGCTCAGGACAGCATCTCTTCCAGTCATTTAGCATTAGCTGGTCTCCAACCATCATTTTTTCCTTTGGTGAAAGTCTTTCCTCCTCTCTGACTCCTGGCCTCCCTGGCTCCTTCCACAGGAAGCCTTCCCCCTTCCCTCTGGTCCAGGGCCTTCCTGTGCACCACTTCCCATTCATCCTGTATATGCTGTTTGCACATTGTCTCCCCACTGGATTGTAAGCTCCTTGAGGGTAGGGACTTTGGCCAGCACTTGGCACAGCACCAGGCACAGAGCAGGCACTTAAATGCTTATTCACTGATTGGCTGATGAGACTGCTGACACAATCAGACGGGTCCTTGGTGCAGACTCGAGGCTCTTCAAGCCTGGCAGGTCTTCTGGAGGGGACAGGCAGCTGGCACAATGTAGAGGACCCTGCTGAGGTATCAGAGACCACGTGTATCCAGCACATGTGCTACAAGAAAAGAAGGTGGGCTAGAGGAAGGATAAAGGTGGGTGAGGCCAGGCCTCCCTCTCAGGATGACAAGAAAGGACCAGGACAGGGAGGCAGGGATGGAAGGCTGTCTACAACTGGCCAGGAAAATTCACATAGACGAGATGGAGGGCCCATCCAAGCTCAAGCGTCTCCCACTTCTCTACTCAAGGATTCCTCAAAGGAAAGCGGGCAGGTTGGGCTAAGTGGTGACTGGGCCAAGGTGCCACCAGGAGGTGGGATGTTTACAAGCATCTGGACGGCATGGTGTTGGAGGAGGGGGCGTAAGGACCAGTGACAGGGCACCACACAAGCAGCATGTGGCCTTGAAAGTTAAGAACCCCTAAAATTTCGGAGGCTTTTGTTTCAAAGTCAGTCATTTCTGGACATTTTTCATCACAAAGAAACCCAGGCTTAAATACAGTGACATCACCCAACGCTGTGCATCACACCTGGCCGGCTTCTTGTCCCAGTGCTCCTCTCCCCTTCCCCCTACCTTGCCTAGAATATGGAAGTGCACTGTAAGCACTGACTGAATGACGGACCTGGACTTTTGGGAAACGTGCTTCCTTTTCCATTCTCCAGGATCAGAACTGATGATGACCCTTACGAGCTTCATGGGCACATCACATAACCTCTCTGGAAACAGGGGTGAATGGGGAAGCTCCAGGCTAGGGCACGGGAGGACTCTAAGAGATGAAAGTTAATCATGAGATGCAGAAAGCCTCCCCCATGGGGGACACTGAACCCATTTTACAAGCATGGTATAGGGAGGCAGGGCTAGGCAGCCGTTGTTCTGAAACAATCTGGGGGGGGGGGGGCGTGTTACAGGGACCACAAGGTCTGCACAAGTGAGCAGCATGATTAAAACAATAAGGCAGCCCCAAAAGACAATGGAGGCAGAGGGTGATGGGGAGGCCTGCAACCCGGCCTCAGCCTTAGCCGGACCAAATTCCCAGAGGACAGTGCTCACCATGGGGCACAAGGGGATAACCTGAGACCATGGGGGAGGGCAGCTGGGGCAGGAAAGGGCCTGGACTCTACACTGTACAAGGCACAGTTAAAGGGCATGGAGACGATTAGCCTGGAGACCTCTGAGGGTCCCAGGAGCCAGGAAGGAGGGGTCCCAGAGGGAGCCTGGGGAGGGGGCAGCAAAGAGGGGAAGTGACCTGAGCAGCAGGGAATGCTTCCTTAGGCTCCCAGACGACCCAGGTGAAGAGGGTGGGCGCCCCTCTGTGAGGTAAATGGAATATGAAGATCTTCCCCATCCATTAACAGGCCTATGTGACCATGTGTGATCACGGATGTCTTACTGCTTTGAACTCTGCCCAGCTGGGACACACATGGAGCCCACTGGGGAAGGAACTTGCTAGGGAGGCACTTGCTTGTAGGAAGGCTTTCAGACCTTTTGGTACTAAGCTAATTAGCAGTCCTGAGGGTGGTGAAAGCCTCTGGCTCAGAGCCTATTAGCCAAAGTGTACACGCATTCTGAGGAGAGGTTTGCTTATGGATTCCCTGGACAGGACTCTGAGGAGCCATTTGTTAGGAGCCCTCCGACTACACAGAGGTTGGTGCTGTGCTGGTCTGGCAGCGCATGGAGGTGTTTGTCTGACTTCGCTCAGACGGTAGGAGCCCTCTGTGCTAACTTCTCTGTGTCGTATTTTCACCTTATCAGTAATTAAAATAAGGTTGTTGACCCCTTTAACAGTTGTGTTTCCTTTAGCGAAGCAGGTCAGAGCTTGTGCTAGCAGCCATCCTGGGTGTGTGAGGCGCCTGCTCCTGCACCCTCACAGAGGTCTTCAGGCAGAGGCCCCCTCCTGTGGCGACATCGAAGAGGGGATGCTTGTCCAGATCACGGCTGCCTTCAATGCCTCTGGCTCAAGATTTCATGAAACAAGATCAAGTATGTTCTGCAGATTTTAAAGCTACTAAATCTTCAGTCTGGACAAAGACTTTTGGGAGGCCCCATACAGAAACATCAGCTGGTGTCACTGCTGTTCCTGAGGGAGAGTGGACCAAGGGCTGACCTGCTGCTGATTCATACTGGTCGTGCGACTCCTAGCCCCCAGGCAGTTCTCTGCCCGAAGAAACCACAGGACTGGAGCTGTGCTATTTCCTCCCACAGGCTTGGGGTGAGCCACTTAACCTCTATTTGTCTTAGTTTCCTCATCTGCAAAATGGGAGACAAGATAACCCCTGAAGTCCCTGTGATCCTGCCTCGGACCCTTACCAAGATGCTTAACACTTTTGGGCCTCAGTTTCCTTATCCATAAACTGTGTGGTTGGCACTGAGGTCCCTTCTTGCCCTAAATCTGCAATCACATGAGACAGGCTGGGGGATGACACAGCTTCTCCTGTGGCTTTCAGGATCAAAAGAGGAAAGGCTGATCACAAATTCAGACCTACCTGGGCTTTGGCTGGCCCACGGTCCTAAGCCCCAAGATTAGCTCTGGGCAGGTGCTGTTCTCCCAGCTAACCTGCCCCTCACTACTTCTCGTCCTTGGGCACGGCCAGGCAGGAAAGGAACGGGCCAAAAGGAGGTCCTGGGGAGATGAAGCTGCTCCAGTCCCTGCCAGGGCAGCGGATCCCATTCCAGATCCCACCAGGTTGGCTCTTCAGGGCTGTGACCGACCAACAGGCTCCCCTCTGCCTGAGTCACCCATAGCTGGGTTATTACACGCCTACCGTTGCGTCTTAGTTTCTCCCAACACATCCGGGCTGCCAGCTCCATGAGATCGTAGGCCTGGTCTGGCTCCGAGCAGAGCGAAGCCCTGGGGCCTGCCCAGGCGACACTGAGAGCTTCCAGTCACTCACCTGCTTCTCACTCTCTAAGAATTACACAAAGATCTTGGGCTTTTTTAAAACTTTTTCTGGAGTTCCAATAAGAGATACTTATATTTGTTTTCCTTGTAATTACAAGATATTCTGACATAAAATGTTAAAAGTCAACCCAGGAGCAACAGAATTTGAAATTCTGAGATTTAAAATTTTAAAGGGAATAAAAGACAAAGCTGTGCCTCCTTTCACATGTTCAGTAAGGGCTATCGCTCTAACGAAGTGTTTGTTCATTAAAACAGAGCTTCGAGCAGTTCTTTCTGGCAAATGGTAAAGGGAGAAACTTGAGGCTGCTTCGTTTCTAAACTCTGCTGGTACATCGGATCTCTGTCCAGAGCAAAGATGGGAGCCGGACCAGGGCCATCTAAGTGTTCAGCTTTATGCGTGGAAGGGACTGTGAGCTCGCCCAAGGTCTAAGAGCTTAAATAGGCGATATCTGAAAAGATGAAAAGTTTGTCAAGTGGATTTTTTTCCTAAACTCCTAGCGCAACTTAAAAAGATCTTCCCCGGCATAAAACCTGGAAAGACATCTTGGAAAAATGAATACTTCTAGAAATACACACACCCAAACGCAGCTTTGGAGACCATCAAACTTCATTTCCTCTTCCTTGGGACACACCTGCTGACTTGGCCACAGAGCTGCTCTCTGCTTCCCATGAGGTCACTCGCTTGGACAGTCACTGCCTCCATCAAATTAGTCTCCCCTATGAAGGTGGACGGTCCTCGTGTCTGGGAGGCCAGACAATTCTGTCCTTCCCTCTCAGGCTTGGAGCATGCACAGAAATCCATTAAGTTAGCTTCTCCTTCAGCCCTCTGCCCCTTCTCTACTACCCGGCTCTTCTGAAGGCTCAGAGCTGTGCAGATCTGCCAGCAGGCTCGCAAAATGGTCTTCAAAGTCCTCCACTGCTTGGGAAGGTACCTGGATCCCCACAAAGCATCACAGACCCCAAAACACCCGAGGAGGCTTCAGTTGTGGGATGGAGCCCTGTGGCAAGCTGGTGAAGGCCTGGGGCCCCTTCTTAGAATCATGTTTGTAAATGCATGACATAAAACACAGAGGACTGCAAAGAAGCCTATGCTATTAAAATACGCATAATAATATTTTAAAAACCCACACAAATTCATGAATCCCACATAAGAAGCTCTGTTTTGGGCTGTTTTCCTCAGTTTAACTCTTTCAGGTTGGGGTCTCACCACTCGTGTTTTCAGCGAAACACAAGGCTATGAATTCCGTACAGAACTGATGGTCAGACCCAGAGGAGACTGTATTTTTAAGTTTATTTTCTATTAACAAGTCACCAAGATTTCTAACCTGAAAAATCAAACTGTCCTCTGACAGGAAGCTGTGCACAATGTACAGAGTTAAATCTCAGCCATGTCCAGCCATAGTGGGGTAGGGAGGCTGTCACATACTCATTCTAAAAAGGACAATGCTCTTTGTCAAGCCAGGAGAGGAATGTTTATGTCCATCCCCCATGAAGGAAGTCAGTTTCTTTTTTTCTTTTAATTGTGGAAACTGCATTTTACTAAAAGGTACCATAGACAATGAATAAATATCGGCACTGAACACACACACCCTGAACGGCACAGCATCGGAGTTCTTTTTTATTACCATTATTTTATTTATTTTCAGTGTTCTACAATCACTGCCATATCACTTAGATTTTTTCCCTCCCTCCTCCTCCTGCCCTCCTTCCTCCCCCATCCCTCCCCCAGACAGCATACAATTTTATATAGGTTCTATACATACATTCCTATTAAATACACTTCCACCATAGTCATGTTGCATAGAAGAATTAAAAAGAATGGGAGAAATCGTATAACAAACCAAAACGTAATACAAGAGAAAATGGTCTGCTTCATTCTGCAATCCAGTTTCACAGTTCTTTCTCTGGATGTGGAAGGTGTTTTGCCTCAAAAGTCCACTGGGAATTTTTGTAAGTCCTTGCATTGCAAAGAAGTTCCAAGTCTACCAGAAATAATCCTGGCACTCTGTGGTTGTTGCTGTGCAGAGCTCTCCTGGCTCTGCTCCTTTCACTCAGCCTCAGATCACATAAGTCCTTCCAGGCCTCTCTGGAGTCTTCCTGTTCACCATTTCTTATGGCACAATAGAATTCCATTACATTCATATACCACAGCTTCTTCAGCCATTCCCCAACGATGAGCATCCCCTTGATTTCCAGGTTTTGGCCACCACAAAGAGTGCTGCTATAAATATTTTTGCACATGTGAGACCCTTTCCTATTTCTATGATCTCTTGGGGATACAGTCCTAGAAGCGGTATTGCTGGTCAAAGGTTATGCACATTTTTGTAGCCCTTTGGGCATAGTTCCAAATTGCTCTCCAAAATGGCTGGATCAGCTCACAGCTCCACCAACAATGAATCAGTGCTCCAACTCTCCCACATCCTCCCCAACATTTATCCTCTTCCTGTTCTGTCATGTTAGCCAATCTGATAGGTGGGATGTGGTACCTCAGAGTTGTTTTGATCTGCATCTCTCCAATCAATGGTGATTTAGAGCATTTTTTCATATGACTATAGATAGCTTCTTCAT